>NW_022688484.1:372341-375123 GCF_011630105.1 Anneissia japonica | reverse complement strand
TCAAGAAAATCAGTTTTAATACAGAATTTGATTATTGGGGCCATTTTTACCTACCAGTCATATGGGGCCATTTTTACCGGGGCCATTTTTTTCCGGAGCCATTCTTACCGTACACCTTTATAATTATGCCATAATAAAACAAGTAAATCCTTATTTATAACAATACCAAGGAACTAAATAATCTTGACATCACAACATTTGATCAGGTACAACATGGAGAAAATATATTAAGATAAAATATTTTCTCCATATTTTCTACATTGGTACTACACTAATGTACAGAGTACAGTACTCAACTTCATTGCATCTAATTTAATTATATTATCTGAATAATATAATACATCTAGGCCTACTTTTAAACATAACATGTTGTTTTTGTGGATAAAGTATAGTATAAGCCGCTACCAATAATTATCAAACTAGAAAAATATATTAAACAGACAATTGATAAATACATTGGGACGTGTGATTATTTACAGGGTTAATGAATTGGGTGGCAGCAGGAGCTGCAGGAGTAGCTGTGGTTGCCTTTGCCCCAACGGCACTTGGTTTCGGAGCAGCCGGTATTCTAGCTGGGTCACCAGCAGCTGCAATAATGTCTACCACAGTCTTGGCCAATGGAGGAGGAGTAGCAGCAGGCAGCGTGTGCGCTATTTTGCAGTCAGCTGGAGCTGTGGGGCTGACTGCTAAAGCAGCTGTAATCGGTGGTACTATTGGGGCTGGAGCTGGTGTTCTTCTCGATGATGAAGAAAAATAAAACCAGTTGCACACTCTGTGGCCGTCATAATACGAATGAGCATCATTTATATTTTTGATCTATTTTTTATTATCTTGCCATTTTGGTATATTTACATTGTTTAGGATGAACCATTTATGATGCATTCTGATTGGCCAAAAGTTTACATGGTTGATTATTGATTTTGTTTTGTAGTCATAGTATTGCTTATTTTTGTGAACCTATAAGAGCAAGCATCTTTCATTTGTTAGGTGGTCATAATATATCAATTTGACACTCGTAATAGACCGACCGAATTAGTCGCCAAAGTGACGTAATCGCATTTTTGCCGAGTGGGTATTAAAGTTTTTTACCTCGCCAAAGTCCTAACTATGCTAATGCATCGAGCGGAGTCAAATGTGGTGTATGTTAAATCGTCTAAAATGTAATAAAGATAGCATTGAAGATACTTTTTGAATGATTCACAACTTTCCAAAGAATGTATTAAAACATTTAACTTTTCATTACAGTTTTGACTTTAGGATTTGAATACAGTACTACTACTGTAATGAACTTCTTACTGACTTCCCACATAATCACCACTAAATTATCATTCGATTGTTAGAAACATTATTGCAGACAAACATGAGAAAAATACATAAAGAGTTCTTGTAATATTACATCAAGTGGCATATGTACTGTATTGGGAGTGTAATACGAGAGATTCATGTCCCAAATGTCTAAGAAATGAACGTTCATCCCTGAGAATGTCTCACGTAAGAGCCTTCGAAACTGGTATAAGAGCAAATCACTTGTAAAATACCCATTTATTTCTTTCTTCTTTTCAGCCCTTACTCGTCTGGCATGCGAGCCTTTGATGACAAAAACTGCTTCTGGGCAAGTTTTTCTGAATTTGATTATCCCTGTACGAATGTTTTCAAGACGAGTTATATATGCCTCCTTTGTCCAATGCTCATAGTGGGCAAAGGGACTTATTGTAATGATGTAATCACATGTGTCTCTTGGTAACGAATCCAATTGATCAACCTCGAAGTTTGCCAAATTGTCCAATTCCAGTCTAGCACTGACAATGTACGAATGGAACATAAAAGTCATGTTTAAAATGTCGCTTTGTAGATTCATTGCTGTCTGTTTCATATCTTTTGGAAGGGAAAATCCAAAGTAAGAGAGTAACATGTGATACCACTGCCGCGTCGTTGAATCCCCTATAAATAATAGCTTCCTCCCCTTAACACAAACTTTGATCTCATCGAGTGTCCATTGTTTTGTATTGCAAGAAAATGAATGCCATGTTTTCTTTTCCCAGAATCCATCACTCAAAGGTTCTGGTACATCCGGTCGGCATCGTTGTAGTTTTAATGATTTAATGACGGAGTCGATTGTGTCGAAGCTTTTATCTATTTAGTAAACAGAGAAACAAATTGTGTCAAGAAAAGCTAACCATTGAAACAATGAATGACATTTGATCAAACTCGTTGATGTATTGGTATTAACCTATTAATAATAATAATAATATTGTTTAGATTAAATAATAATTATGCAATTCTTACTTGTTTCACTTTTTAATTGGATCGGTCCATTTGTTAACCGTGCGAAATTATTTTTACTGAAAAGAAACAATTTTTAAACTTTCATCCAAAATGCATGCATACTTTTAACGTGACATCAATTAAGAACAATTTTAGCTATAATTGTTCTACAATCATAGTCTTATTATTATTATTATTCTTTATTTGCTAAAAAAAACAGAGTACAATACAATGGTGAAAAACAAACGATACAAGTACAATAAATTGAATGAGTAGGCAGGAACACAAAAGCGAACCTAATCACTATAACACAAAGTCTGTGAACCTCACTCATCCAGTTAAATATAAATACAATATTATAAATAATATAGGTCAATTATGATAAACAAAACAAAATTAACAAAATACAGAAAGCAATCATCTAAGTCTTGTTAGTGGGATACAAAAATAAGTATGTAAATATAAATATATATATATATATATATATATACATATATACTATATATATATATAATAA
>NW_022688484.1:366556-370817 GCF_011630105.1 Anneissia japonica | reverse complement strand
TCAGAGTGGGTACCTCATTTCCCGGTTAGTAATTTACCATACCCACCCCACCCCACTCCCCACTCCCCATATAGAAAACAATACGACATAGGGCTTATCTTATTTATAATATCGGCCACACACGTGTGTTTGAAACTAAAGATAAGCATTTTCATCATGGTTTTATTTATTACAAACATATTCTTTCACTATCTATACACATTGAGGCCCTTCTTTTAGGTTAAATTGACATATCTTAAATTTGTCTTTCTTGAATTTGGGACTATTATGTGTTTAAATAACTTAAAAGGATAAAAGTAAAAAAGCCCTAAAAAATGCGCGCCAAGCGCGCAAAATATTTTTGTGTTTTTAATTCTAATTTCCAAAGATGGATATTTTCCCCTTGTCCCCCTGTGTTTTTTATTTTAACTTCGTTGGAATTGATCAAAACACCCTAAAATGTGCAATTTTTAGAGGAAATTGGGCCATGTTAACAAGAAATGCGCGCGAAATTTGAAGTTTTTAGGCACTTTCAGGGGATGAAAGGGCATTTATAAAGGGGTAAAGATTTTTCAAAGATAGATATTTTCCCCTTGCCCCCCCCCCAGTGGTTACGCCATCGGGCAGCATAGATCAAAGGAGTTATGACAGTTTTTGAAGTGGAGAAGGGGTTGCAAGGTGTTTTGAGTCTGGTCATTATATCTTCCTTTTTATTTTTGTCTTTATTTTTCTCTTCTCTTTTTCTTTCCTTTTCTTTTCCTCTGCTTTCTCTGTCCCTCCCTCTCCCCTCTTTCTTTTCTCTTATTACCCAGCCCGGTACGACGGCTTGGTCAGCCCGGTAAAAACCACCAGGGGAGGGGCAGTTTCCCCCTGCCCCCCCCCCTCTCGCGCCTGTTACGACACTGGCTAACACGCCAATCATCCCACCCAATGAAAAATATTTTTCTACGCCACTGGCCACATCCGTGTATACTAAACCTACGGATCACCACACCTACCTACACTATCATAGTGCACACCCTGACAGCATCAACCACTCGCTCATCTACAGCCAAGCTCTCGGAGTCAAACGAATATGCTCCTCCGTAGAAGAACATGACATACAGATTGGCACGCTCATCAACAAATTTGACAAAGTAAATATCCCATCAAAATAATAAAGAAATACCTGGCCAAAACATCCAACAAAACCCGAGATCAACTTCTACAATACAAACCCAAAACCTTATCTCAGCGACTCCCTATGGTTTTCACCCACAGTACTCAACTCAGTCACCTACCCAAACAACTAAAAGACGACTTCAAAATTATCCAAAATAATATACCTAACATTAAAGCTTTCAAAGAACCTCCCGTATTGGCTAGAAGACAACCCCCCAACCTAAAATCTTTGCTCACATCCTCCAATCTTCTCTCTTCCCGTCCCCAACCAGGTAACAAACCTTGTGGTAACCCCAGATGTAATATTTGCCATATCCTCATAACAGACAGTCTCATCCGTGTACCCAACACTAAAATCACCATCAGACCTCCTTAACTCACTTGCAATCATATATCTCATATGGTGTACCGTATGTAAAGGGGGTGTTATGTCTGGGAGAGTGGCTGCACATTTAGAAAAAGGATTAATAACCACAAAAGCTCTATAAGAAACAATTATAATCTTCCTTTAGCTAAACACTTTAACGGAGCTAGGCCCACCATTAATAATATGAGATGTATCATTATAGATAACAACTTCAGATCACTTAATGAAAGAAGATGTACTGAAATTAAATGGATTTTGAAACTTAGGACTCATAAAATAGGAGCTAATAAGGACCTAGGTTTTGTAGAAAGAGAGATGAAAAATGTAATGACGTACTATTTGAGTCAGCAAGAAATGCACTGTCAACGTATTGCACAAGAAAATGTTGACCTAGGCGAACAGTCCTATCTTGTTGACCAAGTTTTAAAATTGGAGAGTATTATAAAAGGCTTGGCAAACCGATTTTGCAATACCATTGATGTGCCAACTCCACCAGATACAATTGCAAACATGATTCAGGACAATGTCATTGCTCATGTTATAACTGATGACAGTAAAGACAAAATGGTTAGTGATGATGAAAATGAGAATGATCAAGATGAGGAGGATTATGATTATGTTGACACAGATGAGGATAGCGATACAGACTAGCTGAAAAGTGACATATTCATTGGCAAATTAATACTCAGTAGTTGTTAGGGCTAGTATTTTCAGCACCCGCGTCAGGAGAGTAGATGAGGGTGGAGGTGCAAACATTGTAGGCTTATTTTATTTAACTGTGTAATCATTTTTGCGGGGATTGTTTTGTTACAACATTTAATATTGGATTCTCATTGATTGTTCCCTGAATACTAGTGTTATTTGATTTTTATAACTTATTTCTGATACAGTAGTATCTTCCAAGTTCAAATAGTGTGTATTTGAATAGTTGGAAGCTGTGGACCCATACTACTGAAAAAAAGAGGGAGGGAAATTTTGTTACAAACACAACCCATCAGGAAATCAAAAGTATAAAATGACCCGTAATTTGAAGTACATATACATATATACATATATATATACATATACATATATATACATATACATATATATACACATATATACACATATACATACATATACATATGTATACATATACATACATATATACATATACATACATACATATACATACATATACATACATACATACATATACATACATACATATATATATACATATACATACATACATATATATATACATATACATACATATATATATATATATATACATATACATACATATATATATACACATATACATACATATATATATATATACACATATACATACATATATATATTCACACATATACATACATATATATATTCACACATATACATACATATATATATTCACACATATACATACATATATATATACACATATACATACATATATATATACACATATACATACATATATATATACACATACACATACACATATACATACACATACATATACGCACATACATACACATATACATACATATACATACACATATACATACACACATATACATACATATACACATATATACATATATACATACACATATACACATACACAAGCTCGGGGCATGTTATTCTGTTGAAAACACTGCTTTAAAAACTTATGAGTCTGAAAGTGCCATGTATCTCACCTCAACGCCAACCACTGGCGTGGATGTTTTTGTGATAGGAAAATATTAGTGGCAGGGTAGAAGCTGGAGGGAAAGTTAGGTCAAATAAGGATTTTAATATTAAATGTATCAATTATTTTTAGAAATTTAAATAACGCTTTAAATAGAAAGATTCTAATTTGAGACTAATTCTTCTAATAATCGCCAACATCCCGAATGGAAAAGGTTCCCAGCATCTTACAAATTATGGATATTGTGTTTGTTTAATAAGATTCGGACGTTTATCTTAAATACTGGACGTTTTTGAATTGTAGTTACTAATTAAATATGTACTGTCTGTCATGAACTAAAAATTAAATTCCATATCTTGAATTGTGTAATTGTCATGTTAATGCAAATTATTAACTTTAAACTAAAATTTAAACAAGAAACCATTCCACTGTTGAAAAACAGACTGTTAAATAAATACTTTCCTGTATTCATTTACATATTGACCATTTAAATTAATGGCTATCAACTTAACCCTCTAGATACCGTCTTCGACTGTAGTCGAAATTCACCTCAAACCGAGAATTCCCATTTTCGACTGCAATCGAAATTTCGTGACTAAAAAATTGGTGGTTTTCAAATCGCTCTTCTGTTTTTATTTTAGCTCCAATACGTCAGAAATTTTGAACACGCATGCGTGAAGCTTCTGTTTTTCGAAATCTGTGAAGAACTCACATCCGCTTATATAAACATTTTTAGAAATATCAATTTGAAATCGTTATTAATTTCAAAATTTTTTCGAAATGGCCGCACAAGATGTGTACACAGCTGAGCAAGCGATTGACCTGATTTTTGATTCAGACAGCGATGAAGGTGAATTTTTAGATGTGCGAGACTTAGACGTGCCTGTTAGCGATGATGACTTCAAGCGATGATGGGACTTCAAGCAGTTCTGACGGCGGAGATATTCGTGATGAAGATGAGCCTAGGCCTAGAAATGTGAGGGTAGTCGACGCCTTTGAATGGAAAGATCGCGCTTATAGTTATGGATGGTTGGGTAAATACATTATATAACTGTGTGGAATAGGAATGTTTTATA
>NW_022688484.1:356834-366500 GCF_011630105.1 Anneissia japonica | reverse complement strand
TATGTAGCTTTTTTCTGTAATTTCTATTATATTATAATATATATTATATGATATTATATTATGAAAAAAAATTCCCAAAAATATAAATTATACATCAAATAAAAGCTTATTCTATAAGCTTTCTTTGTTTTTAGAAACAATTTTCTGTATAATTTACAGAAAGTTCCCAAAAATCCACCAGAACGACATATACTCAAAAAAAGCAAAAAACCTTGTTACACTGCAAAAGAATCCGGTATTCAAGGGTTTGCACTACAAAAGAATACGGTATCCAGAGGGTTAAAAGATTTTTGTAGTAAAATGTCTGTTGAACAGATTCATCCATTATTAAAATAAGCTTTTAAGTTAAAATTTAATTTTACTTTGACAGACAATATATCTTTAAAATGTTAATTTGTCCTTTTTGTGCCAAGTGCCACCACAATTTCATTATTTTATAATGATGTTTTCAGAGGTACCTAGTTACTAAGGCTTGAGAATACCTTGAACTTTGCGCGAAATATTGAATAAAAAATGTCTTTAATTTGAAGGAGACAAGTATTCGTTTTTTAGAAGACCAACAAAGACAGAACATTACGGACACAAAATAGACAAATTAGACTAATTTGTGGATATCACTCACCTTGTAAAAAAGTCGTCATGCGTTTCTCTTAATGGTGAATATATCTTTGTAGCATTTGCTGTAGAATTTTTACTTGTATGCATAGCATAAAATGCTGAACACGGCAAAGTGGGCGGGCGATCACAATGTAGTACTAAACTTCCACCGAGCGCCTGTGGGTTCGGGTATTCACATTGATTATGCCAGATACCGCTTGTTTCTAATCTACATAACGAAGTCTCAACCCTTTTTCCTACTTTGAATAGACCTTCCCATATTGTTCGGCCTCCCTTGTGCCATATTTCATGTAAGATGAACCGAACAGCCTCGCTTGTGTGCACAAGTTTAATGTTCACTGTCATTTCTCCGTTCCACCCGGCGAAAAAAACTATCTCATAAGTTCCATTTTTAAAGTCGATAACTTTTCCTGCAGTAGCAAATCTATTTTCATTCGAGACAACTGGGTACCAAAAGTCACCTCCCTGGACACGATGACGACCGTTTGCGTCGTGGGCTTCAACTATGACGCTAAAGAATTCACCGAATAATATTGGTTTTTCGTCTTTAATGAAGAATTTACTCATTGTTGGATCTGTGTGTCCCATCGAGCCAACTCCATCAGTTGTGTTTGCAAATACCGATAAAACTGCGTCTTGTCGGAGTTTCTCTTCCGTTTCCATAAATGTGGGGAACATATCGATCGTAGGTCTATCCTTTAAATCAGATTCAGTTTGCCAGGCATGATTTTGACTTGTCAACATATTATTTTTAGTTTTAAAAGTAATCTAAAAAGTAAAAAATAAAAAAGAACAAATGGATTATGATTTATATGTCAAATAAAATACGGTATCTAGAATGAAAATGTATTCGTTAAATTGAAAACCTTAGATCCTCGGTTCCCATATTACTTTTTTTTCGAACCAAAATCATAATTAACTATAAGCCTGGCGCCTCCATGGATGGCATCTCATTCCCAATTACTTACTCATGGACGTCGTCATAAGTCTATGTTTAAAAGAATATTTTTTGCTACCGTGGCCTACCATTAGGCCTATGTGGGAGCATTGGTATATTTTGAAGGCCTATGGGGACAGAGAACTTTCCAAAAGACAATCAAAAATGGGATGTAATTTCCGGAAAACCGGACAGTTAGGACACAGGAGTGATGCTCTAGTGAGGTCTACATACTAATGTGCAATTAAAAAAAAATATTTTTTAGAACTTTTTATTCAAAACTATTTATTTATTGAACATCCCCTGGCGATGATTATACTAAAGATATGACGCTCGACAATGAAACAAAACAATTAAATTTCGAAATTATGAAGACTATAACGCATAATCATTTGTTCAAGAATTACTTGAAAATAAAGTACTTTATGAAATAAATACTACTGCAAACGATATTATAGAATCTGTATGGATGAAATAGAAAGATTCCTTCCTAAACATAAGTAATAGAGATTCCTTCCTAGACATAAGAAAAGAGATACATGCAAAGAAACTATGAGATAAATAAAGAACAAAAGTATATTTACATGCGTATAGGAGATCGAGAAATAACGTAACTAGTAAATTAAGGAATTCAAAGACAGAATATTTCCCTAATATTGAACGAAATCACAAAAATTATTCAAAAAAATTATGGAATGAGATGAAGAAACTCACCGGTAAAAACATACACAAACATATTACTAATCCCAGGGAACAGTGAACTGTTCCCTGCTAATCCAAATATCAGGGAACAGTGAAATTGTAATTTCAATGTTCCCTGCAAATATCGACTGTAACGATTTGTAACCGAGTCAACTCAGGGAACAGTGAAATTACTGTTCCCTGGGTTTATCAATATGCGTTACTGTTGCCAGAAAAAGCAGCATTTTTTCATTAAAAAATATTACATTTTTTACTGTATACGGAAAACGCTATAATATAAAATATAATTCATGTAATTATAATATTACTATATACATGACTATTATAACAACATGTGTTGCCAGGTTTATTTCAAGTATGTTAAACTCAATATTATACTGCATTGCATGTAAATCAAACAATTTAACTTTCTGAAAACCAAACAACTTCAAACACCACTCTGGCAAAAGCAATCCATGATAAA
This sequence comes from Anneissia japonica, assembly GCF_011630105.1. NCBI lineage: Eukaryota > Metazoa > Echinodermata > Crinoidea > Comatulida > Comatulidae > Anneissia > Anneissia japonica. Next base: position 363,780 of record NW_022688484.1, on the reverse strand, counting down.
TCATGATCAAAATATGATTTTCAACTTAGGAAGACTCAATTTAATTGTTGAATTCACCATGAAAAGTTAATTGTGCCATATACAATTGGATGTTAAAGTTCAACTGTTTAGTGGAAAAGCATGTGGAGGTTGAAGAACATCTTCATCTGACTTGTCAACAGTTTAGTAGCCTACAGTATACTACTGCGTCTTGACATTTCTCTAGAAAATAGCTTTACATCTTTTGCTCAGATTTCGGTTGGTTTAGATAACTAACTCACTCGTCGTCCCTAGCTATGTATTCTCATGTCTTTCTCAACCTCTGACACTGACTGTTTAGAATTTCTTTTGAACATATTATTTTTGTTGTTTCTAAAAATCATGTGTTTTTTCTTGTTTTCTTTAAATGTGAAGATGCGTATTTAATAAGTGTTGAATATCTTTTCAGTAAACTTCTATCAGATTACTCTTCATATTCTTCATATTCACACCTATTTGTGACCCAAGACCACAAAAGGGCTGTAAACTCACCAGGTTTCGAGAAAAAGAGCCAAATAGACAGTATAACATGTAATTTGAGCAAAATGTGATTATATCATAAATATAAAGTATTACCTCTATTCTTACTATTTTTAAAGTTTGGGTTCAATATTTCAACTCTAAACCCTAAAATTTAGTAATTTTATGAAGGCCATTCTACGAGAAACGTTTACAAATTTACCAACTTTCAAACCGCCATACTTCGCTTCCAAACAACTTATTCACCTACATAAAATTCAGGCCCCCAACTAGATAAATGAAAACTATCGAATAATAATACGTTTATTAGTACTCGTATGCTATGTTTGTGATTTCAGAATAAATTTCAGACAGTATAGTTATAATATAGTAGAATGGTCACAGAGTTATTGATGTTAAGTCTAAAACGTATTCATGAAGTCATTCAAAATCGTGTACAAAATAGTTGAACAAACTTTAAATTTATGTTCCGAAAGTATTTGTAGTGCATCGTACTGTGGTACAAAGATTACCGGTAGGTAATTGTATACCTAAATCAGGGAACAGTTAAATTACAATTTCACTGTTACCTGCCTAAATGAAGGAAATAACCTTGAATTAATTCAAAGTATACTAAACTATTTCATGACCTGTTGGAAAAGATTTGGAAAGCTTTCTGGCAGTGAAGTGGATAAGAAGTGATGTAGATTGCGATTAAGTACATGTTAAGAAACTAGTTGTGGTTATTGAAACATTAAAAAAATATTGACGCCAGCAGAACAATTATCAGCACTATTTTCAGCGATGTGAAACTAAAACGTATTGATTTATGAAGTATATTCACAAAACGTCATTCAAGTCATGTAGAAAATAGTTAAACAGCTTTAAAGAACCAAACAAAAACGTGCGTGTCAACATTACCAGGGAACATTACAATTGCTTTAGAAATATATCTTCAAAAGTAATTTTCTAGAGCATAGCACCATTGTACGGACTATCTTTAGTACTAAATTATATAAAGTCACTTTATTGCATAAAAACAATACAGGAAACAAATCAAGAGCCCAGAACAGTGTCCCAAAACTGGGAGCACGCAAGGCTCAAACAAAAACATTAAGATACAAAATATACCAATATATAAAAGTATAAAAATAAAGAGAGGCCTATCATTCAAATTAAGGAAGATTGCACTCAATTAAATTGTCAGTTCAAAGAGAGGCGAATTAACTTAAGAGGGTTGATCTTTGGCATAGTATATAGTAAATGAGGAAACAATTGCAATTTTGGAGATACCGTCACGAAGTTGTTTAAATAATATTGAATTATTGCACAATTTGTGGATTTTCTTTAAAAGTTTAATATTATCAGGGGAAATGTACGGCTCAGGGAAAATAATAAACAAAAAAATTTCAACGGATTTTCCTGGATTTCCAAACTGTTCCTGCAATCAATATTAATCAACTGTTCCACAAACAGATTATATTGAATAATATCTTCCGAAAATATTCCAACAAGACAAGTATCGTCTGCGTAATTTTCATATAAAAACACTATGTATCTTTATCAACTTAAAAGTCTAAAGATAATTTAAATAAAAGAAAAATGCATGATCATTGATAGCGTATTACTTAAATATTTTACTTACCATTAGAAAAAAGATAGTAATAGCAGAAAACAGGAAAACAATCTGTTTCGATTTATGAAGACTCATACTACAATTCAAAAATTACCAACAACGATACCAAAAACAGTGAGCAAGGTTCTCTCATCGGTAGTACAGTGTCAATAATTAATCGAAGCTTTAACATCATGGGTGAATATAACATCACGTGACATTGGTGCTGCTCTTCAAGGGGGCGCTTTCTTTACAACAGGACGACTAGACTGGATTGCTATGAATATTCATTGCAAGAAGGTATTACCTCCTCGGGATATTAATCTTACAATTATTTAGATGAATGAATAATAAATGAGTTGACTCTTTGGTAGGCCTATCCGCGATGAGAATAATTAAACTGTAAAAATCCATTTAGATCCTTAGATGCGAACGACTCGATAGAGACCTAATGTCACAGAGAAAGATAGCAGAGGAGGTGTTTTATATTACTGAGAATGGTGCACAAATATCACTCTAATGCAAAGACAAAATTTTGCTCTATAAAGACCTATAGAATTGCTGCTCATCGGCCTTTGACCCTTTTACCTTCCACGTGAATTTGGACAAATTTGTATTGGTTTTGTGTATATATCCATCACAAAGAAAATTACGATGTAAATTCGAAAAATTTCCGAGTTAAAAGTTCGAAAATACATCCCACGATTCTGTTAAGTTGGTTATAGGGAATTTAAATGGATGTAATCTTAAGAAAGTACTTCCAACTGTTATCAATATGTGAATGTCATCACTAGAAAAGACACTGGATCTATGCTATGGGAATGTTAAAATGCGTACTCGTCCAAGGGAAAACCCGGAATCGGCAACTCGGACCAAAATTTGATTCATCTCATCCCAAAATATAAGTATTGCCTGAAGAGGGAAAAGTCTCAACAAGGACTATCAAAATGTGGAATGACTCAGATGTTGAAAACATGGTAGATTGTTTCAACTTTACTAATGTGGGATGAATTAATGAAGCGACTGATGCTATATCTCACTTTATTAAATTTTGTGAAGACACTATCGTTCCTACAATTAAGGTTAAGTCATGCTTCCTAAACAACAAGCCTTTCACTCACGAACTTAAAGCAATGATGAAAGAACGACGCCATGTTTTTAACAACAGAGATTTTATAAAAATAAAAGAAATCTAGCATATAGTATAAATTTGAGGATAAAGGATAACAAATATTATATTAAGATAATAAAAATTGAAAAGCACTTCAATGAAAATGACACAAAATCGGTTTGAAAAGGTCTCTCATTGGTGACCGGGATTGGCAAAAAGAAATATAATATTTAGTCTGACTCATCATGTGATTTACCAACTCTATGCAATGATCTTAACATTTTTTTTTCTCAAGATTCGACATTCATGATTTTAGTGAGGACTAAAAACAAGTTATATATTCGTAGAAGTCTTTAGAGATGCCTATCTGAGAGTGACTCTAGGGTGGTGGAGACCAGGACATATCTCCGACTTTAAGTTGAAAGACTGAATTATGTTAACTATAGAACAAGTATACAAAGACTAGCCCATAAACGTAAAATATTGTATATAAAAAATTAATTAATAATGTACGTGATGATGACATAATTAATGTCGAAATATTGAATCCCAACACGATGGCGTGTATTTCAATACTTGGAGTATGTATTATACTTTCTTATGTACGTGTAAGCATGGAGGAAGAAAATATGGTGTAAGTAACCTTCTTTATAAACGTTTATTTGTGATGACGTAGGACCTATTGTAGGCCTACTAAACTACGGCAATACGTGAGATAGGTAACATGGGAACGGGCATGGAAACCGCGACGCCAATATATTTTTAAGCGCCGCTCTCAAATATAAAGCGCCGCACTGAAACCACCAACAATATTATAAGTATGTTATATTGTTAAAACTAATATTATCATGTTATATTTGATTAATCCATTGTATTAGCACCTGGACACAAATTTCAAGTGTATCAAGTTGTGTTGTCGTAATTTTCCTTGGTTCCTTATTCCTTGATTTAAGACAGCATAATGCTTATACCAGTACCAGATAAGGTGATAGTAATAAGTTTTTAATGCTAATGGTAGTGGTCTACATCGCATAATACGTGGTCTAATGCGCTTTGAGAAAACAAAATAGGAGTATCTATTCCAGTAGGATAACTAGCTAAACATGCTGAAAAATGAAACAGACACATGCACAGACCAACCAACATTTTGGTAACGATCAATAATATTTTCATTACCATTTGTATTGTTATTATTTATTATAACCACGATTTTGTGTTAATAACAGTAATATCAATTATCTATATACAATGAATACATTGATGTGTGTATACCTGATTATGTCTATGCTATTTACAATTTGCTAAAACATTATAGGCCCTATTGCTAAAAGTTTTTCTTAATGTTTTTTTTTGTGTGTGTGTGATGTTTATTTTATTTATATTAATTGTAATTAATAATATTATTATGATTATTATTGTCATTATCTCTTTTATTTGATCTATCAATGTGTTTAGTTAACAACGATTTTCTCCCTTCTTAAGGCACGGAGGAGAAGAGCAAAATATAAAGGAATTTAAATTGGTAGCAGGGGGTAGCCCCCTGCTACCAGTGGCGTAACGCCCACTCTTGGGGGGGGGCATCCCCGGGCCCCACACTCTAAATATACCATCTCCATCTGCAAAGTATGGCAAAACCATTTGCTAAGTCAGAAAACAAAATCTTATTTTTCTCCTGCTCTTCTCTGACAATCTTAAAAAAAAAATATCGTAAAGCAAGGTATAAAAAAGTCTCACCTAATCACTCTTATCAAACCATGCAAAATGAAAACGCAACCTGATTTTTACTATTTATGATTTTTTTTTTTTTGCGGGGCTCTCGGAGGAATAAATTTATTATTATCACCTGCAGCAGATGGATTAGTTTCCCAGTGGGCTTAATATCGAGATGAAGCCCATCTAGAATTGAAGCCCCCCTTCTTTAGTTTGCAAAATTAGCTTCGAAAAGAAGCCCATCTCAAAAAGAAGCACATCGGCTTCTTTTCAGGATAGCATGGGTAGGCTTCTTTTCAGGATAGCATGGGTAGGCTTCTTTTCAGGATAGCATGGGTAGGCTTCTTTTCAGGATAGCATGGGTAGGCTTCTTTTCAGGATAGCATGGGTAGGCTTCTTTTCGAGAAAGTACAGTACACTGTACAGTACTTTCGAGAAAGTACAGTACACTGTGCATGAATTTCTGAAAACAAAATACAGATTGATGTTACATTGACCTTATTTATTGTTTAATTGTACAAATTCACAAAATTTACAGCATTCATTTTGAAAAGAAGCGCCCCCCCCCCACCTCTTTACTTTGCAAAAGTAGTCTCGAAAAGAAGCCCATCCAAAGTTCGCAAGAAAAAGAAGCCCAGGGCTTCAATTCGAGGTTTTACGGTAACTTATAATATATTTATAATGTATACTGTATACTTTTTTAAGACGTACATTCATTTTAAATTCTTCCTTATTCCTTATTGTTGGCAGGTGATTAGTATCTACATGGGCATCAACGTCAACTTAATGGATGCATGGTCGCCGTATAAAGCTGCTTATACTGCCCTAACCAACACTGTGGACACCAGCAATGTAAAGCTGGTTAGTACACAGTGCACTTATTTCTTACACAACATTGTTAAAAGCCAGATTGTTCTGATAGTGCTTAAATAGATATCACAGTAATATCCATAGGACTTCGCAGCCTTAAAAAGGCATGTGATGTTCTTAAGAAATTTTTAAAATATCACTATAAACTACGTAATGCCAGAGTCTTGGCCTTTCGCAAAAGTGGCTATTTTTTTTTCCTCAAAAGATTTGAGTTGCTTGATTAGAGCCCCACACTCTAAACATACCCTCTCAAGGGGTCCCAATTCTCCCGGAACTCGAGGGAGTCTCCCGGAAATCGGGACGAGCTTCCGCACTCCCGTAAGCAAGCAAGAATGTGTCGGAAATTATTTGCATTTGCACGTTTTCAATATGAATTGTCTCATGAAGTTAGGCGATGGGTATCACTATGTGTAGTAATAAAATTAGATGTGTTAACAAAAGTCATTAATCCGACTGCAGATCAGTCGAGGATTTAAATGGAGGGGGACAGTCGACCAGGGTCCCTATATTTTCCAAATTATAAAAAATGGGGGAAAAATTATATTTTAAAACTTATGTCTGAGAGTGTCATTTCCGGCCATCTAGAGGTAGGTGCCATAATCACAAATGTTCTTACCACAGCCACAACCATGGTGGGGCTGAGGTGCTAGGCCTACACTCATCTGTGAAAGTCCCTCCCTGGCCCCTCCCCTCTATTTCGAATTCCTGAATCAGCCACGATAGATCTCCCGGAAATGACTTCTTCCAAATTGGGATCCCTGCATCTCCCTATAAAGTGGAGTTATTAGAGAAAAAGTGTATAAAATCGTAAATTGAAAACACTGGAAGCATAATCTATTGAGCTAGTGTTCATGAACATGTAACGGTGTACGGTAAGAATGGCCCCGGAAAAAATGGCCCCGGAAAAATTGGCCCCGGAAATAATGGCCCCGGAAAAAATGGCCCCGGTAAAAATGGCCCCATATGACAGGTAGGTAAAAATGGCCCCAATAATCAAATTCTGAATTAAAACTGATTTTCTTGAGTCATATGCATTTTTTTATCTTAACTAATTTAGTTTTTAAAAGGAATCTCCCCAATAATCAAATTCTGTAACACACAATTGATCCACATGCTTTAAATACTGTTTATTTGCATTGTTTATAACATGTAAAGTTAATTCA
>NW_022688484.1:347533-354704 GCF_011630105.1 Anneissia japonica | reverse complement strand
CTGTGTTATACAGCGGAAACATGTTTATTAAATCTTGGTTTATTGCTTTTAAATTTGTATTGTTTATTGTATCTTGTCGATCGTTTGGATCTATATATTCATGATTTGAGTTACAACAGTTATGTTAGTAAAGAAGACTGGAAAACTTCTAAAAAAAGTGCAGAAAAGCTGAAACTGACGTCAAGTTTTTCCTGAACAATTGTAAAACATTTTCAGTGTTTTCCCAAAGTATTAAAATGAAATTATAAAGAATTTATGTCATGGTTATATGAAAAGAAGCCCATCCAAAGTTCGCAATAAAAACAGAAGTGGCCCAGGGCTTAAATTCAAGGTTTTACAGTATTTGTTTGTGTGCTTGTTCCTTTCAAATATGTTTGGTCAAGTATCAAATATGTTTGTAACTTTGAACCTTGTGTATCATCATTTTAACTGAAACAATGCATGTTTTGTAGGCATACTGTAGTTGCCAGATTTTCTTACCATCAAAAATGTCTATTTCATGACATATTCATGTTTTAGTTTAATTTACTTCTAGTTTCAGTTTATTTTTCTTATAATTGGATGCACCGTTGGTTATTGTCCAAAGTGATATCCATTAAAACGCGTCACTCACCAGATCTTTGGTTCCTCATCTGTAGATGCGAGAGGGCGCTATTTGTCTTTCATTCGCTTGATGGCCGACGATGCTACAATATTCAATTCAGGAAGTTAAACAATAATTCATATAAAAATGTCAATTTTTGTGAACATATTGTCCAAGGAATATGTTTGCATTGGTCATGATCAGTCACTGGAAACTATTAACGATTTAAAATTGAAATTATGCAGTCAATACGTGAGTATGTAGCCCTAGCCTACAAACAACAGTCGCTAGCGGTACCCGTCGCTAGGCCTAGGTGGGATGCAGTAGTATAACTATAAGGCAAGAAGCCTTGGCCTACCTACAGTACTAGACTAGGCCTCTAGGTCGCGCCTGCGTAGCCTAGGCCTGTGCATGCGATCCAGTATCATGCCCACTTTGTTGTGAGTCGGGTTCACGTACCTGCGTGTGTCCTTTTTTTGTGTGTGTCATGGGTACACACCCACACACACATTTACCTCGTCTTTTTGGATGAGAGAAGTATTATAGTAGTAAGACACCCTCACACTTACCTTGTCTTTTGGATGAGAGAAGTATTAGTAGTAAGACACCCTCACACTTACTCGTCTTTTGGATGAGAGAAGTGTGTACAACATGTGCACGAAAATAACTAATTAACTTGCGCATTAAATTGGTGCAATTGTTCGAAAAGACAGCATTGTATTTCCTTGTTGATTTTTTTAAAAAATGAACTGTACATTTACGTTTAATTACTACATACTTACGATATTTCTGTAACAATTTTACTTTAAAAAGTGTCATATATGTTTTGTTTTTAATAAATTCTAGAATTTATCATACAAAGAGTTGAGAATAACACATAATGGAAGACATGCAAGTAATGACAGCCCAGTTGAAAGTGATGCAGTGTATCGTGTAACACTACCGTTGATTGGTGGAAAAGGAGGTGGGTATAATGCGCTTGTCAAATTATTTGATCATTTGTACTAAATGCATATTTTAAGACAAATAAAGTGGTGCTCGAAGGAATAATCTGAAATGGCTAACAAGATACATATTTTTGAATATTAAAACAAACTGGAGTATAATAGTATCCCATTTTTTGTTGTTGATTATATATATTTTGTTCATTTGTACAATTACTGAGTCTGGCTGTAATTCTGTGACACTTTAAATTGAATAAAATGCAAATTATTACTAAAACTTTACTCAGAAAACAAAGGTTGATTCAAAACTGATGACAATGTGTTAAAACTACAAGATTACTATTCATTTATTACTCAGGATTTGGTTCCATGCTACGGATGTTAGGGGCTCAGATTGAAAAAACTACTAATCACGAGGCTTGTCGAGATCTAAGTGGACGACGTATGCGTGATGTAAATAATGAAAAAAAGTAAGTGAATTAGACAATAAAATATTCAGTAACAAGAAATTAAAATGAATGTACCGTATTATACTCTTTTTTTTTTTAAATTTTATTCATTAACATCAAAATTGGCTTGATAAGTATGATAACCTATATTCTGAAGTTATGTTATGGTGTTGTGCTGGTTTTTGAGACGACATTCTAAAGGGTGGGGTAATACTGTAACTGTTAGGCATTGGGTTGTTGAAAGCTAATGACAATTTATTTTGGGTCGTAGTGGGTAAAATGTTGCAACCATAGTTCTAAACATCACAGTACGGCATATATCACAGTTTTTTCATACTTCTTCCAAATCCAATAGCCAGCTACAGACTCAATTTCAAACAAAGTGTGCTTTATAATTGACCTGAAAAAGATGGCAAAGTATTGTACAAAACCTTGTAAATTCATGGTATTGTTTTTATACTAAATACACATTCCTTTTAAGAATAAGCCATATTACTGTACACACACACACATATGGTCAAGTTGAGTGACCCCTGTGGCATACACCTTGCATTAAATTTTTTCTTTTATTTTAGGCTGGCGGACTGGCTCACTAAGAAAGCTGAATTGGAGAGAGAGCGAGAAGAGAAACGAAAGGCAAAATTGGAACGAATGCGATCAAAACCACGACATGTGTTTGTTGATCCAAATTATGACAAGCAGAAAAGAGATGTGCTGGAAAATTTAGATGATGCCATTACACAGGGTACGTGTAGAGACATTCTGTAATTGATGTCTTTCGCATGGATATTGAAGTGATCGTTTGGGTGTTTTATCTTTTAGAAGAAACTTAAGTGCAGCATCGAAAAAGCCTTCATGACTTATGTACTGTGTTTCTATAGTCACGTCACATGACAATGCTGCTGCATCACTACCAACTGGTTAATTTTTTATTGTTATTGTGTTTTCTGGGGGTTTTGTTTACAATATAGATTTATATGTTTTACAGGTTTACATGCTTCTACAGGTGAAAATTCCTCATCTACCTCGTCCTCCACACTACCAACAAAGAGAAAAAGTGATGAAGATGAGGAAACCAAAAACAAGAAGTCTTGTTTATGGTACGTAACATGGTGCCATAAGGCAGAACCATGTTTGTTTACGATTGTTTACAAAGGTACATCCCGCCAAGGGTCTTAAGATCTATAACCGCAGGGCAAAAGGTTCTGTACAGTATGAACCAGTACATCGAGGTAACTCCCTACTTGTTTATAGTCCTTAACAGAGAAAACTTGTTGCACCACCAGAACCATAATGTAGATGAGCATGCCACTCAAACCAGCACCGATATTATGAATGTATAGGTTGCAAAACCCCCTGCCTTAGAACCGCTCGGCCATTCGACTCACCTCAATTGTTAATTGTATAAATAAAACCGTATTATCAATATATTATATATATGGTTTTAAGCAGATGTGGCTTTGAAAGATCTTGCTCTGGATTATGCTATCTTTTTGCTTGACACATTAGTGGGATTGAATGTTAATGGAACTTCCCACTAAGCTCCACCCCTTTGATATGGTTGCTATGGTCACATAACAAAGCATACACTTACATAAACATTGGCATTTTTCTGGCCATGTTCTGTTTGGCAAGTTGTTTGATTGATAGTTCGGAAACACTTTTGACAAGCTGCAAGATATTTAATGCTGGCCAAAATAAGCTGTGACTTTAGCATATTTTATATAAAGTTTTCTGAAGTTATTATATTACTGTGTATTAGTATGTTGATCAAAAAATTTAAATAATTGTAGGATGGGTGTTGACATGGATAGTGATAGTGATGATGACGATAATGACAGGAGTAAAGAAGATACCATAAATATTGTAGAAGCACAGATAGAAACAGCGCAAGCAGAACCTACAGAAAGCACAACTAAAGCACATCCATTGCTTAAAAGTCTACCGCCCCCAATCGATGAATCTGTAGAGAAAACAAGTATTGCTAATGAAACTGGCAATAGCTCTGTAAGTGAATCTTCTGTTTTTCATGTTTGTTTTTTTTTTGTTTAGGATAGAAGTATTTCAAGCTGATGCACATGTCCATGTTTTTCATACATTCCCATATCTATTGCTGGATGTACATCTCCATATTTGAATATTTATGCACATTTCCCAGAATAAATACTATGACAACAATATATAGAAAATGTATGACACTAAATTATGGCGCTGTATATATTCTTGCACTCACTAGATAATTTAATCATGTTCCAGGAGAAAATTTTTGTTAATTTAGTTTTCCTTTCCTTTATCTAGAGAAATGAAGAAGTTGATTTAGAACAGTTTTTAACAGCAAGTGAGCTTGAATGTGTCGGCTTGGAAAGACTCAAGATGGCATTGATGAATAGAGGTCTGAAGTGTGGTGGCACCCTACAGGAGAGAGCCACTCGATTATTCTCAGTAAAAGGCCTAGCTGAAGATCAGATTGATCCAGCTCTATTAGCAAAATCATCTAAGGGAAAGAAAGCAAAAAAGTCCCAATCTAAAAATTAATTTGAATGCAAGTCAGAACGCACTACAGAATTATCTACTGATTACCATCATAACTGTAAGGCTATGTTACAAGTTAGAGAACTGTGTTAAATAATGAAAATTAACCAAAATAACATGTGTATGTAAGTCACATCACTCTGTGTTAAGAGAAGACCATGAACTAATGATTCGTATACACTACTATGCAGGCAGGTTTATGTTTTTAAAAATGGGTGTTTTGTAGGTTGGGGAAGGTGTCTGTAGATCTTATTTTTGATGATTTTTTTCCTAGTTTGTTGTCCTCCCTTGTGTTTTTTCTTCATTAGTTTTAAAAGTTTTTACACAAAACTGAACTAAAGTATATAATGCAGCAACCAGTTTATTCAACAAAACTGTACCAAAACTTTGCAAATAAATTGTTCATATATTATTTTAAACTTATAACGATCTTTCTTTTTATTGCATATTTTACTTTATAATTTCTTGTCTTTTGATAAATACTTTTACAATAAATAAGGTTGGTATCTTGAATTTTTACCAAGGAATATATAAGCTATTTTACACATTTAAACATTTTAACTATTCTTAATAAATATTTCTCATACTGACTAATGTCAATTTACACATAAATTGCAATGTAACACATGTAAAAAAAAGAATTACTTTATACACCGTTAATTTGTTTAATTGATTATATAATTTCTGGAATTTGGAATTTTGTTTTCAAGAAATTCATTGAGCAGATGTACCTTGAATTCACTGGACAAATTGATTTTTTACAATGCTATGGAAGATAATATTGCACAAACGTAGAATAGCTGTTACTGCAAAATGCCTGTCTACTCTCTTAGCCATTAACAGTTCCTGGCAGTATCGTTAAGATATCTGTAAGTAAAAGGCATATAGTCAATCAAAAGCAATATCCATCAATAAAATATACTGTAATGTACAATACTGTAAATTACAATTAACAATTTCATGACATTCATATACAAATATAAGGCAAAACAAAACTATGTTGCTCAAGCCTGGTTCGATTTTTTTGTTGCATACATAAATATACTTGGGGTTGCTTTACCAAGGATTTGCTACAATTGTCATTTTTAAATTTGATGATGTTTGTCCTATGAAAAAAAATTACTGACTAACCCTGATTCCTAAGTCTTCGTACCTGGACAACACAACAATAATAATTACTGTATAACAAAACAGAGTCAAACATCGTTCGGGTTACAGAGGATTTCAGATTTTTTTGGCCTCAATTTCCCTATGGTTTTCTGATCATTTTATCTCAATAAATAACCATGTGACATGCCTAATTACGGTCATTATGATATTGCATCATGACCATATATAGGCACATCATGACTATATATGTGTATACAACATTTTTTTTGGAGTGGACAGCTTCAGAGTGATCCAGATGACAATCTCTTCACAAGACAAACATACACACAAGATACTTCACACAACCAAGTTATTATTTTAAGGCTCAGGAGTTAGTGGAGTTGTTTTTGGTTGTGAAAAAAAGAAATCCTGTACCGTACTAAATATCTGAGTGGAGTGTAAGTAGAAATTAAAATAATAAGGTAATAATAGCATAGACCTATTATAACAACTAGAGTGTTAACTAGGCGACGATGCAATGCAGAGTTGTGCACGTGTAGTCAACAAGATGGCTACCGATAGTATACATATTACAACCATAAATGACTGTCACGACCTAACTATTATTTCATTAATCATTAGAGTATTAATAAATTATAGAGTATTGAAGAATGAAAATCGAAACCATGTTCACTACACCGCAACGATCAAGCCTCAATGTGTTTAATTTAGATGTACTCAACACTTTCATGTTACATTAAGGGTGTCATTGAAAAAGATGCTTAGGCATATTTTAATAGTCTGAATCTACGGCAGCCATCTTGTTGAGTAACGATACACAGCTCTGCATTTGTAGAACATCGAATGCATTGGCGCTCTAGTATTCTTATAACTACCGGTATGGGTTTTAACGATAGTTTGTGTAAAATATACCATAAGCATTCTTGGAAACATTAAGCAGGGCACTCATTGTGCTCAATGGTTGTCGGTGAACGCAATTTTATGGAGAACGCAACGCCACGGCATGCATGCAACAAATCGTTTATAATGACGATCTGCTCAAACTGCCAATCAGCAGACTGCGTCGTGTCATCTAACACTCACAGGGAGCGTAGTTGGATTGGTCGGCCGACGATCATACCACGCAATGAGTGCCTGAGTTTTGTGTACCTTCAGGTATGTTTTGGTCATAGTTGACAGACGACTTATACTGGATGACTTTACCCGGTAGACGGGAATATTGATTGAAGTTCTCGAGGCAACACATAGATGGGCCAACAGCTTGGTTTCTGAACTGCAGTTGCTTGCGTTTCACTGTCTGTGTTCCTGATGATCGGTGCTGCAAATGTATACAACATTTAATTGTTATGGAAACTCCAAAGCATACAGAATCATCTAAAAATTGGTTAGTATCTAAATAGCCACAAATTTATCAAATACAATATTTGGATTTTTTAATATATATTTTTAATATAATTAGTACAGTATATCTACAAGTCAAAGCATGTCTCATCTTTTTAAATCTTGCATGCATTAACTCTCTCTCTCTCTTCTGCCTTCCTCCCCTTATATGT
>NW_022688484.1:310443-347508 GCF_011630105.1 Anneissia japonica | reverse complement strand
GGGGGGGGGGGGGCATAAAAATTGGTCAGAGGGCCAAAGTGAATTTTTGATTTAACACAGGGCTGCACCCAAACTTTGATGTTTCCAGTGTGCTTCCAAAATCCTCCAGGCACTGCTTTTACACCACTTTATTCTCAGTCTTAATGTTACATTTTACATACAATCTGTCAGGCTGTAAAAAAACAAGGTGCTTTCTCTTGGCGGGCCGCAATAAAATCACTGTCGGGCCGCACTTTGCCCACCTGTGATATAAATCAATGCGGGGATTAGTATACTGGTTGTATCATGCAGCATTATGCAGTGAGTATTCATTGTGCCAACTTTCTAGCCTGATCTCAAAATAGGTCATGTTCAACCAAGTCACACGTCATTCATAACGGCTAAATATTTTTTTTTTAATCAGCTTTGGAGAGACTTTCTTTATAACTTGTTTAGCAAACTATATACCGTATTTGAAAGATGGATAGAAGACACAAAACATAAAATAAATTTTTTGTATTGTTATTATTTTTAGCAAAGGTGTTGCCCAAAGCTAGTAGGCGTAATAGAAAATATTAAAATTTTATTGACAAATAAAAATGTGCGAGGTAAAAACAAATAAAGGGGGGAACTAAATGCCTTCATTCCGTATCCTATTTTGTGGTTGTACAGAATGTGAATTATGCAAAAATTTCAGAAATCAGAAACGCTATATATGTGAAGAAGAAATGTGTTATCGATTTCATGGTGGCGACAACATGTTTATCAATATGATATTTTTTCCTTGAAATTTTATTGAAATTAATATTGGTGGTCAGGAAGTTCGCAAAACAAGGTATTAAATGAGGCCTTGTCCAGACTATCAAATTTGATAGATGTACATGCTAATACGGTCATGATGACATCGCATCATGACCATATATACAGGCACATCATAACTAGATTTTCTTACCTCAACGAAATCATTCAAACATAATAGCTTCCTGCTTTTCTTGTTCTTTGGTAGATTTGGTGCCACTGTACTGGAGGATCTCTTTATTCTCATTGAAGGGGTCATTTCTCCCCTTATCATTAAATTTTGTAAATCCTTGTCTATTGAATTGCCACATGACGGCTTATGGGCCTGCAAATTAAACTTAATAAGAAAATTAAAAACAACAAAAAATAATTTCTTATTATTATATTTAGCAAGAAATACATTTTTATGTAATTCAGGCAATTAATAACTTTAGGCCACCATTTAGGCCACCAATCTATTCAACGACCTACTAAATGATTAAGCAATGAGATAATTCTATGACAGAATCACTAATCCATGACCGTCTTGCATTCTCTGCAGGACAAAGATTCAACCCAAACCTTGTCATAGAATATAGACTAGAACTGCAAATGTGCAAAAAACTATAAGTAAGGCTATTTAGATTATACCATCATGCAAAAAAAAGCTCCTCACTGTTTTTCCTTGTTGAGAAACATATTCAACTTCATTCACCTTACACTTAAAGTCCATTGATATTTTTGATCGGTTCACTTTATCTTGGCAAAATGTTTTGAAAGTGGTCTTGGGTCCAGTGGCCCAGAAAAATATGACAATTTAGAGGTTTCAAAGGCTTATTTAGTCAATTTTATAGATAGAATCTACTAATAATATGTAGAAAATACATATAAGGAAAGAAATTGTGTTTGCATTATTATTTGCTTCTTGGGTCTTCTATTACTTTAAAAAAAAAGATTTATGATTGTAAATTTTTTTTAAATTCAATAAATGTTAGAATGACTGAAAGACTGATAAATTCAAAATTTGATATACTCACAACAATTTTTAGTTCTTTTCATTAAACCATCCATGTGTTCTACTGCAAAGATACACTATTGTTTACTGGTCATGCAAACATTGAAACAGAAATGAAGTATACTACTCCATCAACCATGCCAACTCACCTGTTTGATGCTGTTCGATTTATTAGGTGTTACTATTTCTTCTTGTACATCTGTCGTCGTTAGATTAATGTTACTGTCTTGTATAATAAGCTCACTCTCATCGCAGGCTGGTAATCCAACAGCAGAGACATCAAACTAAAAAAAAAAATTAAGCATTTGCCCAGGCAAGCATAGCATATGTGGCAAAGACAAGCCAATCCAGTCACTCATCGCAAAGATCAAATTTTAGTATTCAGTATTTACAGTAAAATGAGAGCTACAAAATGGTAAAAGAATCACTTAATCCGACATTTTGTTATGAAATTTCAGGAGTTTAAACATACAGCTGTTGAAATAACAATACAGTATTTGAGAAATCAGCCTTCAAAGTTCATGGTTTTGGGCATTTCTCAGGCAGAAACCATCATCAAATCGTTATTAAACCGTTGTTTTAACACTGAAAACGGGGAAAATAACAGCATAGTGATATATAGACAAAGGTTAGTAGTTTAGTGTAATAAAAGATTTCAAAAATGTTGACATTCCAGCATGTTTTGGCCATTATATTCTGAAACAGTATTTGTGACGAGTGACTGGTTTGGCTTGTCTTTGCCACATGTTTAGTGTCTTTGGTGATGTGTTTAAATTATATTGTTAGCTGCCCTCTATCTTGAGTGCATCAGGACATCATAGCTGCTATTATTATTTTTGGCAACAAAAATTTGCATCCTATACTTTGCTCAATTATTCATGTGTTCATTATTTGTTTATAAACTAGAGCAAACCATAAGGCGAGACTTTTTTCATACCTTGTTTAGCGAACCCGCCGACTGCAAATATTGATGAGTTAAAATAAAAATAAAATTTTTCTTTTGGCCAATTAGCGCACCCGCCGCCACGGCAAAGTGGAAATTTCAGAAAAAAATAAAATTTGTTCTTTATTTTTATTATGTCCTCCGCTGCCTTGAAATCTCCAAAGATAAGATATGTATATTTCTTCCTAATTATATAAATTTGAAGCATTTAACCATCCTATTTTACATTCACCAATAAAATTTTATTTTTATTTTCTCCTCCATCTAGATGTTTTTGGCAAAACTATTTGCTAAATAAGAAAAAAAATTTTACTTTTATTTTATTCCGCCCTTCTCTGATGACCTTTAAAAAAATAAGTATGCGAAACAAGGAATAAAAAAAGTTTCACCTAAATCTTTGTTTGGAATATCATTAATAAAAGCAAATCTTTAATAGGGATGTTTGTCCTACCAAATGTGTTATCATACTGAATGCTCAGTAAGTTCCAAATACTTGCGAAAAAAAAATCTCACAAGTGATTCGACTGGGAACTGAACCCACACTCTTCAGATAACTAGCCTGGTATCTTAACCACTAGACTACTGAGCTTGCACTTAATGGCTAGTGTTGAATCTTATCCACAAGTAGCAGGGGGTACTGCAATGCATTGCTATTCTAATGGCGTTTGCATCAGGAGATTTAATAGGAATGATTTTATCTGAAAGTAGTGGGTTTTCTTCTCACCCGAATTACTTGTATTTTTCAACTCACTGCGTATTCAGTACGATAACATACCAGGTAGGGCAAAATATCATATCTATTAAATCTTCTGACGCAAACACCATCGGAAAAGTAAATCTTGTATTGTATTTTAAAGCTTAACTCTTTGTATGTAAAGCTGTGTCCAGACCATCAAATTTTGACATAAAACTGTTGTATGCCCAAATATAGTCATGATGTGCCTATATATGTTTAGGCATGTCGCATGTTTTTGTCCAATAAAATTTGATAGCCTGTACATGGTTTTAACCATAGAGCTATTAAACAACTAGAGTGCTGACAAGATGGCGGAGCAATGCAGAGTTGTGTATGGTACCATCCAAGATGGCTGCCGTAGGAAAGCGCCGCCTTCAGGCTTAGTATACATATTATTACCATAAATAAGCCCTTTGACTGAATATTATTTCATTAATGATAATTAGTATTGATAATGACAAATTATTAAACTATTGCAGCCAAAAAGAGGCCAAGTAGAGCATCTTATTCAAATATTTAAAAGAATTAAAATCGTGTACATTAAACCCATACACCGCAACGCTCGAGTTTCAAAATACGGGTAACTAGCTGTACTGAACTTTCTGTGTAAATTGAGGGTGCCATTGAAAATGATAGTGCTCAGGCGAAATTTGATTGGCTAAATCTATGGCAGCCATCTTGGATGGTACACACACACAGCTCTGCGTATTTCGAACATCGAATACATTGCTGTTAGCGCTCTAGTATTCTTATTATATCTCTATGGTTTTAACTCACTGAATACTCCATCATGTCTATCCGTCCACCTCGTCGTTTTCTTCTGATGGGTGTGCTTGTTCGTTTGTTGATGCATTCTTTCTCAACCGCTCTATCTGTCAAGCTGACACCATTCCCTAGCTATAAAAATGGTAAATATTTCCTCATTATTTAACAATACCTTGATGAAAACTGCTATAAATGTATTTATTTTCAATAGCATTTAGTGGCCGGAAGTACAAAACAAACAAAACACAGTATTATTTTTGTAAAGCAGTGACTTCTATTTCCCTCTGTGTTGGATGATTGACCTCAAACCATATTCTATTTGTACGATCCCACACTGCCAATGTCTGTATGCACAATACTACCCTAGTTACTCTTACACTAACTGCAACACATAGTTCCACATTTTATCATGATTTGCAATTTTTTTTTTTAATCTGATATTTTAATATTTTACAGAGCGATTTAAAAGGTCACCTATTGCCAAAATTTTAAATAATAATTTGTAGGTGGTGGTTGTTTTTCTTTTTCCTTATTGTTCTTTTATGCTTTACACAGTATACTGTAGGCCTATTGCAGTTTTCTAATGTGTAAGACTACAGTTTCAGCAAGTGGCTGCTTGCAAGTCAATTGGAGTGAATGGATAAAGTGTACCTGAACATTATAATATTTCAATTTTTTTCAAAGATTTTGAGTTTCAAGAAGTGAAAAAAATATGTGTCAACAAATTAAGTGAGTATTCAAAATAAAGGAAGCTTTCTGTCTATGAAAATCAGACATACAAAGACAAAAATAATTAAAATTTATATTTCATGAAAACAAATAAAAAATATCAGGTAAATCTTTGAAATAAATTCCTCTTAATCACACAACTGCAATTAAAAGAATTAAATTCTTAAATCCTCTAATATGCAAAATAAAAATAAAATTTAATGTCGTAATTAACATTTTTAACGTTCTACATTGGAATTAAATTGAGTAGACTATAGTCTCTTTATATATGATTGATTCTCACTTCCTGTTCCAATTGGCCTTTTGGTAAGTAAGCAGAGTCTATATTATCCACGTCGGTCTACATTTAAATCCCAAGCTTCGAATGACTGTTAAAACGTGGAGTGGAAGCAACGCATATTAGTCTTGTCAAGTATTTGGTGCAATTTATATTTTGTACTCAATCTTTCAGTCCTCTAATCCCACATTTTCATGAATTTCCAGCTTAGTAAATGTGGCTAGACTTATATTTTTCTTCGGGATTTAATACAATACTGTACTTTAAAATAGTCATAATATTTGTTTATTTATTTTACAAATTAACTATTTATTACTATATTTTAATTATTTGTTTGAATTTAAACTGTGAATTCTGCAATCACCATTTATAACATGACCTTAATATATTTTTTATTAGAAAATAATATTTATCAGTGGTTAGCAGTTTCACAAAACAAGGTTAAAGAAAAGCCTTGCTATTAATTATAGTCCCCAAATACAAAAAAAAAAAAAATAATCCTATGAAGTATTAACGTAAAGCATTATGAATGAATTAAAATTTGAGTGATGTTACCTTCTTTAGAATGCTATTTGGTGAAATCGTTGGGAGGTGTAGTTGGGCTGATCGAATGCTTAGCTCCGGTTGATACTCCTTTTTCTTATTAGCACTCAGTGAAAATGATACTTGTTTTGAACTATTACTGCTACTAATAACAGATTTTGGCTGCAATAAAAGGAAAGGTAACAAATTATTAAAAATTTATCTAGAAGGAGGACGGTATTTTTAGGTTTGTAGCCAAATACAGTACTTGTGACTTACCTATGTATGCAGGCCCGTAGCCAGACTTCCAAGGGGGTGGGTCTTTTTTTAGCCAAAGGTGACCTTTGTATACGGGTGCCTCCGTGACCCAATGTGTACCGTAGGCACATGCTCTATGGTATGTGCTGCTTGATACATTGTGTGTAAATGCAGTACATGACTATCAACCTGCTTCAGCCATCATTCAGATCATTTTGGCCTGAGATAGATCCACAGGTCATAGGCTATAGGTCTAGCAGCTGTATGAGAAAAATATTTGGCCTGGAAAAGGGTGACCCCAGCCGAGGGGGGGGGGTCATCCAATCCCTCCGGCCCCCCCCCCTCTGGCTACGGGCCTGGTATGGGCATTATATCATATCACACATATTCTGAACTGCATGGGTTACACAAACTGAAAGGTCCACTGATTAATCTCAGATACTAAAGTATAATACATACTCCAAGTATTGAAATGCATGCCATCGTGTTGGGATTCAATATTTCAACGTTATTTATGTCATCAGGAATCATGACATGAATAATGTTGAAATATTGAATCCCAACATGATGGCATGCATTTCAATATCTGGAGTATGTATTATACTTTCATGTATGGGTTTAACATCTCCTATTTTTGACAAAAAACATAACTTGATAGTGAGGAGACTTTTAAAACATGTCAATGATTATTAACTAAGCAGCCACATATCTTGGTTTCTGACATCAAAAGAAACATAGATGGTAAAATTTTAATATCTATCAACTTAATAGTTTGCCACAACATGCCTCATTTGACCACATTTTAAATGGTTAGTTTGACCAACAAAAATGTCTGATATAGCTGACAGAATTGCATCTAGATCATAATCAATATACTATGATCATAACTCATTACCTAATTGGTCTTCTGAATATTTTCTACAAGGCCAGCAATACTCTCAAGTCAGTATAGGTAACCTTAGGTTTACAGATTTTTTAAAAGCATTGAAGTTTAATCATACAATAATTGTCATTTCCAAATTAATACCTTAGGTGCCAGATGTGAGATAAGTTTCATTTCAAACAATATCAAACACAATGTTTATGTTACAATTGTGTAATGTCAGTTGAATCTCACATGCTGTGTATCACAAGCTACCAAACTAGGTACAATTATTTTTATAACTTATTAATGATGTAAGGGAATCAACGCACCCCAATTGGAAATATGTAGACAACCTAAAATCTGCTGTAAGAACCCATCATTCCCTTGATGGTCTATGACAAAGATACTAGTATCTTGTCCCAAAAAAATAAATTAAAAGCTAGCTCAACCAAATGTAAACAAATTTTAGTTTTCAGAAGAAACAATTCTTACATTAAGCACCTCCAATACTGGATAGTAATCTAATTCAAAGTAATGTTAGTGTGCGGATAAATAGGCTGTCATTACTGTACATATACGGTGCACAAAATTTAGTGTCTGAATTTGTCAGTTTATGACCTTGACAGAGAGCTTATATCAGGCTAGCTTTGGGTATCTAACGCCAGAAAGCTAAATCCTGTCAGGTGGTCATTCATGATTAACATATTTGTTATTTCATTACGAAGCGCACTGTTTTTATCCTGGTCATTGGGTCCACATATTGCTGCCATATTGACGCTGTAGCAGGCAACCCAGGTACTCATACTCTTAGATGGAGAAAAACAGAGCAGATAATGCGCCTTGCTCATGGACACAAGCGACGTGCAAAGCAAGGGTGTAATATTATTTTCAAGACTAATCTATAAATCTGATTGTACTGAACATTGCAAAAACATTTATAACAGCATCATGTACTTTTTCCTACACTTCTACATACAGTAGTCTTTCAACACATGGTTTTCATATTAATATAAATAACTAGCACTCACAGTTGCAAACTGCACACTCTGTTTATTGATGGCTGAACCATTGTCTGCTTTTGCTTGTGTCAAAAGTCTCTGACCATGTATCTGGAGAGAGTTAGTAGCTAAACAAGAAAAAAAAATTATTACACGTGTTTCATTAAAAAAATTCTTTTTTTTAATTCACCCTATAAAAAAAGGACCGAAAACCACTTCTAGGTAAAAGGGTTACTTTTTTTTGTATTTATTTATTTAAATACCATGAAATGGTTTTACCNAAAACTCTCGTAAACCTGTCTCTTATACACATCTTCTACGATGCAAGCTGGGGTATCAATCACTTATAATTACAATGTATAACTTAACTTTGTAAAACCTTGATGAATCATAATTAGAAATACATTAATATATCTAATGAGATTAAATGTGGATGAAAATCTAATGCTAAAACCATGATAGTATACAAATATTGACTGCTCATGAGGGGAACCGTGAAATTTGTCTCGAGGTGATGTGGAGACCATAGCCTGTCTTCTACAGTCTCCATATCACCGAGGGGCTATAGATTTTACCATTTCAAGAATCTAGAGCATTCAAAATGTGTTTTATATACCTCATACATAGATTCTACGAGACCCTGGTCACACAGAATTGTGACCAGGGACCAATTATGGAAAAAAGGTCATAGTTGCTTTATACAGTGTAGTACATAATAATGTTGAGCAAATGTCCTAGTCATATTATATAATATTGGTTTTTCTTTTTTTTTTTTTGTTATTGTATATTTATATATTTACCAGTGAAAGTTGAATAAAATAAATATGTCTAGACTATGAGACTGCAGATCAATTACTACGAGACACAAAAAAGTAATGAAAATAGTACACACCAAGTAGTACAGTAATTAGGCTTACTTCGTAGGGTAAGTGATCAAATGGCCGATTTCTCTCAGCGTCATAGAGGTCGTGTCTCCTTTACTGTTTGTGCGTGTCATAAATACCATCATTTAGGGTGTTAGTACTTTCTATTGCCCGCCTCTTAACCAATCAGATGCCTAGAATCTATGTATGTGGTATATAATCGAAAATATATTTAGAGTCTACTATTAGAATGAGCTATGAAAATTGTTATAGTTGGAGACTTCAATACTTCAAAACTAATTTTACAACATACATTCTAAGGTGTCTTCATTGCTTGTGAAACTGTACACAGATCGAGGTTGTCTCTTAGCTTGTCCTGTATGCAATGCTTCGCTTTGGGCCACACAAATCGATGACATGTCCATAGATGATGTTACTTCTTGAGCCATGTCAATATGTTTGATAATACCTACAAATATTATAAAGAATTGCTGGCATTAACAGACTGGACTAAGCATTTTCACGATCTACAATTTCAATGCCCAAGTGTTAAATTTTCACTTTATTTCTTTCACATTCAACTACACTTATCAATTACAAGACGTAATTATTTGTTTTTATTGTTTAATAGCCTAATTATAAGTTTTACAAGCAGTGGTGCGGGAGAACGCCTCTCCCCTTCCCCCTCTCCCCTTCCCCCATTCGCCCTCCCCCATTGAAATTGTCCAAAGCAAAAATATCACTCTTAAATAGTTAAAAATCACCTTATTTCGCAAACCAGCGCCCCTTACTTAACTATCAATTACAAGACGTAATTATTTGTTTTTATTGTTTAATAGCCTAATTATAAGGTTTACAAGCAGTGGTGCGGGAGAACGCCTCTCCCCTTCCCCCATTCGCCCTCCCCCATTGAAATTGTCCAAAGCAAAAATATCACTCTTAAATAGTTAAAAATCACCTTATTTCGCAAACCAGCACCCCTCACTTAATTATTAAGCCCCACCAACTTCACATCCCCATCAGCCCCATCACCATCATATCAAGACTCCATACTGAGATACGCCATTTTTTACAAGGGTCTCCCAATATGGTGATGAACTCTTGATCTTTCTCCAAAAACAAAACAAAACTCTCGGAAACTAACCTGCTGCAAATTGATGACGTTTAAATATTTTTACCATATTATAAATTGTTTCCCTGAAGTCAGCAGGCAATGAGTATCACCACTCGTAGCAAATAAAATTAGATAAGTTTAATGGAAAGCTCAATTAACCAGATCTCTCAAAAGTGAATTCTCCTATAGTTGGAACCCCTCAACTTAGAGAGTGAAGTTGGTTTAGTTGTGTGAAAAGAAATCCCTGGTCACACAGAATTGTGACTAGGGACCAATTGTGGAAAAATGGTCATAGTTGCTTTATACAGTGCAGTACATAATAATGTTGAGCAAATGTCCTTGTCATATTATATAATATTGGTTTTTCTTATTTTTTTTTTGTTATTGTATATTTATATATTTACCAGTGAAAGTTGAATAAAATAAATATGTCTAGACTATGAGACTGCAGATCAATTAAGCAAAGAATGGACAGGTATACTGTACTTGGTAATCTAAAGTAGCTTAATTCTATATAGGGGTTTATGAGATTCATATAATTTGACAGCAAAGTATAATGTATTAACTTTATATGGAGGCATCAACTCAATAACGCAAACATCAACAGAGCTTTGGCGTCCAATCGTAAATATACAGTGGCCAATGCAAGGAAATCAATCAGTATGGAAAGCATGCAATACACAAAGTGTAATTAACTAAACAAACTGCCAAATGAAATCTCATCTAATGGATTTTTTTTTTCAGGCATGAAAGGTATCCACTATCGTACTGACTGGTGATGAGACATTTTACATCAATTAACATTGACAATGTGTCAAAGGAAATCGTTAATTTTCTTTCAAGGTGCAATTTTAGAAAACATACAACATTTTCTATCAGAGGAACTTGTTACTATTTTTTTTCAAGGTGCAATTTTAGGAAACATACAACATTCAAATTTGATCTTCAATTTGAAAATCATATGAGTAATGGGAATTGAATACTTGGTACAGTATACTAGAAATATCAGATGGATTTGACGGTTATATTCCAGAATTTTTATCAGAGGAAATTGTCAATTTTTTTTCAAGGTACAATTTTAGAAAACATACAACATTCAAATTTGATCATCAATTTGAAAATCATGTGAGTAATAGAAATTAAATACTGGTATAATAGAAATATCAGATGGATTTGTGGCTAGGTTATTCCAGAATTTTCTATCAGAGGAAATTGTTAATATTTTTTTCACGGTACAATTTTAGAAAACATACAACATTCAAATTTGATCATCAGTGTGAAAATCATTATCAGAATTGCATACCTGGTATACTAGAAACATCAGGTGGATTTGTGGCTAGGCTTATTCCAGAATTTTCTATTGGTGTTGAGTTGAGATTTCTATCTGCGCATACGTTCCAGTGTCCTTCTAAATTCTTATCAACTATTGAAGAAATTTAAAAAATAAACTAAAGGCCTGTCCACACTATAACATTTTATGTGAGAATATTTTGACTGATGTACAGTACCCATATATGAGCATGAAGATGTCACATTACACCCAAATATTTGTCACATGAAATTTGATAGTGTGGATAAAGTATAATATGCAGAAAAAAAAATAAATAATAATCTGTGTCAAACTAAAAAAATTCAAAATTTGAATCACTTTTCTATATTGGATTTGGATTTATTATTCGGTGTAAACACCAAGGATAGCCCAGGAAAGTCTAGAAAAAGACTTATTTCCAGTGGGTCCTTCTGGTGGTGACTAGGGAGTACACCGGGAGACAAGTCCCCTACTCTTTTCCAAAGGTGCACTGCGTTCTTTAACATGCACATGGGCCATAAATGCACACGGGAAAAACGACTTTAACGTCTTATCCATCCAAAAGACAGTCTGCTACTGTAACTTGTATTTCAGCCCTCCAGCAGAAACACAAGAAGAGGCAGCGATGGGAATTGACCCGGGGACCTAGACACACAGTGGATACCACCAGATTAGCCGACTGAGCTAAGCTGCTCTCTCAATATATGTATTAGCATAAAATTTATAGTTATTAGGACTCATACAATTTAATTAGAAGATAAAACATGCAATCTTCTGAATTATTATAGATCTAAAAAAAATAACAGAAACAAAAGAATGAAAATAATGAAGAAAACAGTTTACAAAAAGGTCTCCCTCCAATTAAAGACCACTTTTGTGACCAGGGTTTCCATGGTGACAACAGCATTGGTCTTTTTGTATGGAATAATTATGATAAAAGACAGTTGTTCATCTGGAACCACAGAAAAGTAGTTTTTAATTGTGGCAAAGACAAGCCAAATCAGTCACTCGTCGCAAAAAACAATTTTTTGTAATATTAGTACAGGGTTAAACAGTAAAATGAGAGCTAAAAAATTGTAAAAAAAATCATTTAAATCTGATATTTTGTTATGAAGTTAAAGGAGTTTAGACATACAGCTGTTTAAAGAACAATATTGGAGAAATCAGCCTTCAAAGTTTATGACTTCAGGCATTTCTCATGCAGAAACCATCACTAAATCGTTAAAAAATGTTGTTTTAACATTAAAAAATGGGGAAAATAAAAGCATACCACAATGTGTAGATGTATAAAGATAGTAGTTTATTGCAATAAAATAGATTTAAAAAATGTTGACATTCCAGCATGTTTTGGCCATATCTCTGAAACACAATTTGCGACGAGTGACTGGTTTGGCTTGTCTTTGCCACAATTGGAGGAAAACCTGTATTTCTATTGCAAATAGTGAATCACCATTAAAATTCAATGAAATCATATACTAGATATCATATAGCATTTTAAATAATATTTTAAACTAGTTAACAATTAAATGAGTGGAGTACCTGGAATATTAGATAAATCCCCAGCTGACTCATAGTCATTTATACCAAGTCCCATCTCCTTCTGAAGAGTTGAGTTTGCTCGATTGGAACCAGTAAATTTTCCTACAGAAGGCCTCTTCTTTGGAGTGACTTTGGATACTGAAGACAAAAGGAAAAAATGAAAAAAAATTACTTATCCACTAATGCTCTGAGCTTCTCAATCCATGGACCGTGTGGTCCAAAAATGGACCACAAGTTTTAAAAATTAGAAGGGCAAGATATCGGGTATTGAGAGTGGCGTAACGATGAGCAACAGGGCCAGGGGGAAAAGAAGTGTTGGGGCCCAATGAATTTTATTAATCGATTTAGGAATGTTAGAAAGTGGCCGCAGGGGTCCATTCTCAGTAAAATATATCAACAATACTGTAGCGGTGAAGCTTGTTATATATCTGAACATGATTTGTATTAAATTTATGTGAATTCTAATAGCCCCTTCTTCATTCTGTTCATTAGTAAGGGGGTCCCCTTTGGTAACTGGGGGCTCCGAGAGCTGACAGGCATTATGCCACTGCGCACATACAATTTGGATGTACAGTACTGTAAATAGTTGAAGCTATGACTGCATTAAGTATTAAAAAAATAAAAAATCCCCAAATTAACTTGTCAATGTTTTTTTTTCTATCATTCTATATCTAAAAGCATTCCAGTTAACAACACAATTGTACTAGTAGGGTTAATTTATCTTAAAGTATTAATATACTATTCTGAAAGAAATTAAAAAAAATTATAATACAGGTCTCTAACTAAAGACACCTCTATGTAAAGACAACTTTTCCGTGCCCCTGGATGAAAAACAAAGACCATAAAAATCCTAGTATTAAAAGCAGTTAATTTATACTTTCATAATGTAAGTTTACCTTTGATAAATGGTAGTCCTTTAGATCTTCTCCCAAATGACTTTGGTTTCAGCTTATTGAGAAAACTGAACTGAACTGGTTCTACTGGTCTTGCTATCTCCTCAGATGCTGCAGATGTTTGAAAATAAAAATAGAATTTGGTAGTTGGTGGTAAGGATATAAACCATTTCCTTAAACCAAGTCTAAATGTGTTTCTTGGCAAGCATATTCTCATTATTATTCAAAGATTGTACTTCAGAAATTAATAAATATCATTTTTTAAAACCATATTTATATATGGTTAACCCTTCCAGCATATCCTAGGTCAGTTGATATTCAGAAGCCCTTAAATAAGTAAAATAATATATAAAATCACTTTATTTTGAAACAAAACAAAGGAAAACATACACAAAACCTATGCCATGACTTAATTAGTGACGTCTCTTTATGAGGCTAGTGAGTGGAGTTGTTATTAATTGTGAAAATGCTGCTGTCACAGGATTTGAACCCAGGACATAAGGCAAGCATCCATTCCTAACCACTAAAGCTGGAGTCAGTCTTTCATTTTGACAGAAGTATGTAGACACGTCACTTGATATTTCCTAACCACACTATTAAATTGTTTTGATAAATAACTTGTTAACTCATAATAATTTTAGGGACAATCTAAACTACTGATACAGGATCTATTCCTATGCAGGTCTCTGCATAGAAATAGCTGAATTTTTGTGGACAAATTTAGCAGTAAAAATTTTTCAATTGGGAGAACACTGACTTACATAGCCAAGTCTAGTGCTTCACATTATTACGCTGGTCATTGGATCAAACACGTATGAAACACATACTTAACTCCACTGGGACAATTTAATGACGTTGCAGACAGTCATCAGCACCATTAATTTCTTTAAGAATGGAATTACAATCTTGCCAACTGACAACAGACACATAATTAATGTTCTATATTTGTTGTATAGACCTTAAATTGACTGGTAATTGATTAAGCGATTTTTTTAGTAAAAAGCCTGCAAATGAGAGAATTAAAAGCTGAATTGTGTACATTTGAAATTTACATAATATCTCAAAATACATAGTATTATCTATGTAAACGATAAAATTGATGTAGTTCAACTTATTCATCAGTTATTAAATGGTTGATGCTGATGAACGTAGCAGGTATTGTACCACCAAAAAAACTGTATGAATATTAAATAAATATTAATGTCTCAATTAAGTCAAAGTGTCTTGCAATACTCCATCAACCATTTAATATACAGAATATATGTATCGACAACCAGTTGAAATTTCACAAACAAGGGGAATATACATAATTATACAGTTAACAAAGAAAAAGAATGTTTACCCTAAGGAGACTTTTTGCTTTAGAAATTGATTATCATATTATTTCATTGTTCTATAAATCTATTGTGCAATGCATTCTGACTTTTGCTTGGTGTGTTTCCTAATAATTCTTTCAGGGAGATTGACAAAAAACTATTTTACAGAATCAATACACAAGGAAGGAAGATTATAGTTAATATAATAATAATAATTAATAATAATTAATAATTATAGGTCAACACCTTGATGTTATACGTCAAGATTTTATTGTTACTAAAGTTTGCAATATCCCTTATAAAAAACTCATTCTTTGTCTTGCAGTTTTCGAGCTGGTACCTTAATTCAAGATTACTCTTTATGAGAAAGCTAAATACTAAACGTTACAGTAAGTCTTTTATTCCAACAGCAATCAGAGTGTTTAATGAAACCATTACTAGATAAATTCAATAATAATACTAATAAAAATAATAACAATAACAATAACTTTCAAACTTGCACTCACGTCTCACTTGTTTGATAGTACTTCCAAATAATTTTTTCTAATTGTTGTGTCTGTAGTACGTGTTGTGTTTTGCTTTTGTTTCGAGAACACAGTCGTGACACCCATGATTTCTGTTTAATGCTGTACTGAACTACATGCTTCTTTGAGTTTTTACCTGAACTGAGATTTGGCATGCGCTTAATAACCGCAAGAAAATGGGGCAATATCAATGCTCATACCAGTACCAGTACCATAAATATAATAATAATAAGTTTATACTTATGCCAAGATCAAATGCATTTCCTCCTTGGATGATTAATAAGTTTATACTTATGCCAAGATCAAATGCATTTCCTCCTTGAATAATTAAGTATTTTTTTTAATTTTAAAATACTGCTAGTGATAATAATTATGGTTACAGGCATTTAAAAATAATCCTTAGACACTGTGGCATAATACTAACGAAAATCATACCAGGACAAAATACTGTCTGATGTGTGTGTATTAGTCCATTCAGTAGGTTTGTATGGGTTTGTAGCTGGTTATAGTTGTGTGTATGAAGAGTGTTGATTGAAAATACTATGTACATTTGTAAATGAGGGAAATGGGAAATTTTAGACATTACAGTTACAATCAACATGTGTTTTTCATCACTCGTAATCATAGGGTGTTAAAAGATCAATAATAAAAAAAAAATCTTTAGTATTGCTGATACAGTAGCTTAAAAGTCATTCCATATGTCATCTAATCCATATCAATTTACAGTGGCTTCTCTACAATACAAGTAACAAATCAATTTAAGCATCCACAAAAAATATACTGCACATTTAAATTAAATCTTAGTACATAATCTTCACACCAGATTTTAAAAATATAAAAATTATTTCTTACCTGGTAAATCACGCCTAAGAATTTCCAAATCGGGAAATGTTTCTTCTTCTTCTGCAAATGCTGTTGTTGCTGTTGTCATGGTTGAATTGGTAGGGCATAGTGTTGTATCTTCAGCTGCGGAGAATATAACATTAAGTATTAATAGATTTGACCGACGTTAAATCCTACAACTGGTGAATATCCCTAATATTGCATATTTCCTGTGCGCAAGTTGTGCAATATTTCATCCAAAAAAATCCATGTGCTGTTATAGCTTAATAGGCAAAGTATTTTTATCTGTGGTGTCCAATTTGAAAATGTCATTTGAATAATTTTCAGTATAATTTCCTCTTTAAAAAAAATAATGTTTACAAGATCAGTTCCAAGTGTCACAATGTACAGTAATGTTGTTCTTGACTGTCAGACTAAAAAGGTAAGAATAAACAGTAGCGTGTGTAATGGATTCGGACTAGCTGAGTAGGCATATGATATATTGTGAAGATCACATTTAACCAATGTCTAGTTAATTCAGATACAACACCTACGGTCTTAAACAGACACTTCGGCACTCAATGGCAAATTTGAAAAGTAGAATGTAGCTCTGTACACACCATATGGAAACGTTTTTGCCACTTTTTATCATTTGCTAGTTCAGCTTTCAAGAAAGCAGCGAACTGTCGTCAAATCAACCCTGCTGTACAGGTAGTTAGGATTGACCAATTAAAAACATTGGGTTTGTTTCATTTTTATTATGGGTTTAATTTGCACAGTAAACATTCTTTTGTTAAAACTTGTATTTGAACATATATTTAGCAATACACATAGTACAATGTAAAGTGAACAAAAATGTTGAGATAGCTCTTCCCCTAGTCCACGCTTTTGTGTTGGCGGTATTGGCTTAGCCCTACACCCCTACGGAAATTTTCAAACGGTCCAAACTATAAATTGCATTTTTTTTTTTGGCAGAAATATAGCCTAATTGCTGCAAGTATCTTGTCTTAGGATTTTTGTTTTTTAATAAAGGTAATAAAAGCAGACAAAAAATGCAACTGATAACTAAATGAGGCCAAATTACACAAAGAAAGTTCGTCAAACACTGCGAACACAAGTCAAGCAAACAGAAGTATGACGTCATACCATTGATTCAGACTATCAGATATTTGTCACAGAAAATTTGAGATTGTGAAAAAGGACTATATATTTTCATTTCGTTTCATTTATTTTGTCAAACAAACAATACAAATAAATTCAAGTTACAACAGACCTAAAATCAGAGACGGGATAAAGAGCAAACTAAATTGCTGTATAAAGTTTCTCTGCTGATCTAAGATGAAATACATGAAATATATATCTATGTTCTATAAAAATTTTAAAAAAAGCAAAAACAGTCAATCAAAAAGTTATAAAAGAATTGAAAAAACTAAAATTCTGAAATTATTTACAGCATAGCACGCACAGAAGCAATGTACTGTTACTCTCAAGGAGCCATTAGAAAACCCAAGAGGGCCATTCTATACCCAAGTCTAGGTACTAAAAACAAACTCCCTGAGAATAACCGTAAATAATTTCTGCAGCAAAGCACAGCAAACAGTGACAGCAAACGAAATAGCAGCGACAGCAGCAGAGCAGATAAAAGAAAGGAAATTCTTTTTTTCTCTTTTAAATCCAAGGTTATCTGCCATCCAAAACCCAACAATGTTTTATCAATCAACACCAAGAGAAAGGTTCGCATGACTTAGTCGTAGTGCTAGTCGAAGTTTGTTTTAAGAATACAAAATGATGTAATTTTGAAGTTTTAGCTCGAACTAAGATGAAAGTCATTTTAAGAATACCGGGGTCAGGGCTTAAGCAAAAAGTATATCTACTTGTTTCAATTGCAGAGTGATACTCATCAGGAGCGCTGAGAGTGGATGATGTATCTATGTCGGATATACAGTCATCTGCTATTGTCTCCATGCTGTCCGTAGCGCTACTGGATTCAGACAGTCGGCTCGTGTCATCCTCTAATAAGTCAGAGCTTGAACACTCACTCACCTATGTTATAAAATAACATGAAAATTTGTTGGATTGAATATACTATCACCTGCTTTTGGACACCCAGCTTTTAAGGGGAAACTCACCTAATTAGGAGGCATTAGTATTAAGGAGACATCCTTAATTAAAGTGAAACTTTTGTTTGGCTACAAACAAAGAAAAATAAAGTCTATTTTTTAATCAGAAGATACCCTAAAGACGACACTGTTTTAGTCCCAAAGGAGTACCCTAAATAGGGATTCTATTGTATTTTACAGGAAGCATCATAGGTTGCTAAACCAGTGAGCCACTGTATGTTCACTGCACAGTGGAGACCTAGTCCCCATTTCAATTTCTATTTCTATTTGTAAAAATATGTTGGTATCTGTTTCTGTATGGGTACTGCAGTGGACCTCAACACTGAGTAAAGCATACAGACAGAGATGGTATTGTGAATGTGGTGTGAACAGATCGTTACACCAGAGAGGCAGTAGCCACAATTAAAATTATTGTAATCATCATTATTATTATTACTACAGTAATATTATCATTATTACCATCACTACAGTAATATTATCATTATTACCATTACTACAGTAACAGGTTATAACTGGGGGAGGGGAGAGAGAGAGTTTAATAGGATTGAACTAAAGACTTTTGGAATAAAAATTGAACACTTTAACCTCCATACCAAGGCTTAACATCATCTCAATTCCATCATTTTCTTATGTTGGCATCATTGCTAAATCAGATAAAATTTTCTAAAGATAACATAATTGTTTTTATTATAAGTAAAATAATAATATTACCTACTCATGTCTACATAAAATGAATAGTAATCACTGTACTTACAGCAGGAGTGGTTGTCCACGGCGATAACTGCAATATATCTGAATACTGAACGCTATTATAAGGCATAGAGAATGATAGGCATTAGCAAGTATTCTACACAGAGAATGATACATATGTTATTCATACAAATGGCACTTGTCAGATGAAATCTGAAGGATGGTTGATTGAATAAAACACCCTCAAGTGCCTGGCACTGATATAAGTTGCTCCAAGATAAATGCAGATGTAAATTCCTAAAATCCCTGTCCATGAACCCTTCAAATATCTTGATGCATAATATAGCCTATCTAGATATTACTCAAAACTTCTTCCAAATTACTGTAGATCCTTGGACTTAAAGGTATTATTATTGCCACATAATATATTAGGAAAAAACATGAATAATTAAATTAATATTTTTTAATTGCTTGCTGAGCAAAAAAAATATGCAAGTTATGAATTTTTAACGCACACTAAATGTGAATTTCTTACAGTTCAGGCAATTCCTCCTATTGTTACTGCCACATAAAATATTAGGAAAAAACCTATATAATTAAATTATTATTTTAATTGCTTGCTGAATAAAAAAAAAATATGTAAGTTATGAATTTATAATGCATAGCTAAATTTAAATTTCTTAAAGTTCAGCCAATTTGTCCTATTGTTATTGCCACATAAAATATTAGGAAACACCTAAATAAATATATTTTAATTGCTTGCAGAATGAAAAAAAAATCAAGTTAATAAATTTTAATGCATAGCTAAATGTAAGTTTCTTAAAGTTCAGCAAATTCATCCTATTATTATTCCACATAAAATATTAGGAAAAAACCTAAATAATTAAATTAATATATTTTAATTGCTTGCAGAGTAAAAAAAATTTCTTACAGTTCAGCCAATTCGTCTTATTGTTATTACCACATAAAATAGTAGAAAAAACATACAGTAATTAAATTAATATTTTTTAATTGCTTGCTGAGTAAAAAAAAAATATGTTATAATTTATGAATTTTTAAAACGTAACTTAATGTAAATTCCTTACAGTCCAGCCAATTTCTCCTAAAAGCCCAAACAATAAACAATATAAAACATGAATATCTTATAGATCAATGTACAATTAGGTCACTAAAAGAAATATTCAAATTGCTCCTACAATGATAGCTCACCTTCACAATAACAAATTATTTCTATCTAAGAAACCAATTACCAAATACATAGCACTGATAACAGAAGAACATATGATAGAAAAAAACAACTAGAGATTAGGATAGGATAGGATAGGAGTATTTTTGGTGTGAATCACACCAAGGATAACCTAACAAGTCCAAAGACTTATTTCAAGTGGGGTCCTTCTGGTGGTGAAATTTGGCAGTACAACGGCAGTTTCCCCTACTTTTTTTTCTGTAGAGTGTAATGTGTTCTTTAACGTACACATGGGCCATAATGTACACAGGACCTACAGCTTAAATGTCTGATCCGAAAGATGGTGCGCTATTGTAACTTGTATTTCAGTCCTCCAGTTGAAATACAAGGAGAGCTCCGATAGGAATTGAACTGGGGATCAAGGGACCTCCACGGTTCATCGCACACACAGTAGCTACCACCCATTTAGCCAACTGAGCTAAGGCGCTCTCTGAGCTAAGGTGCTCTCTAATATAATAGTTTGTATTGAGAGTAGAGACATATGTTGTTGGCTTGCTTTCCAAACACAGGGCCCTAGGAGTAATTCTTGAAAAAATACCAAAAACTCCACATGGAGACATGGTTTACGTAGCATTATGTGTATGTTTGTGTTACAAAAGGGATTGCTACTTTGACAGTGATTAAATTTGCTTTTTGCAATACCTGGCCCATGTGCGTAATAACATTTTAAAAAAATAAATAAAAGATTGTAAGGCAGCTGATTACTGAATCTATTAGCTTTTTTCATGAAAACTTTAAAGCTTAAGTAACTAGTACTGTACATCCCATCTTCAACTTGGGTTCACGTCAAATATAGATGATGATTACCCAAAAATAGGTGACGATAAGCTGCTTTAACAGAGTGGTATTCTTATAATTTTTCCTGAATACAAACTGTTGTAGAATTTTACCTCACATTTTCTGAATGCGATGATGCATCTCCCAATTTACAGTCTGTCAAATCTTTTGACTCTGATTCTTCAATTAATTCTAGAAAGCCTCTGGAGATAGACACAGGAGAACCTGCAATTTTGTCAATTTTAAATGCATTAAAATTCAGTATGTGTAAAGAACTGTACTTGTGAGAGCTAGACAATCATTATAATTACAATAAAAATAATAAAAATGAAAAAATAATAAGTAACAACAACTTTAGTTATTCAAAATATGTTTTCAGATAGAAATGAAACTTTATTAATTATACAGTAATTTAATTTGGACCCTATTATTGGAAATGGGCAGGGCTCCAGGCTAATGGACCTTCCTGGTTCATTCCTTTTATTTTTTCATTCACAATCACAAATCATTTTTCATTTTGTAAGTGTATGTTGAGCATTGAATAAATTTAATCAATCAATCAATCACAAGCACTAATCTCATAAAGGCTCCACACAAAATGATTGATTGTTTTTCCACTAAGTGTCCCTCTCTAACAAGCACCATGCTGCTTATTAAAGATATTTTCTAATTTGATCCACCATTAAGAATATTTAAATTGATAGTACCAACTGCACTATCCTAGTCATGTTAACATGCCATGTATTGAAAAACATATACAAGATACAAGCTATATTTATTTGTCAGTGTGCACAACATATATATCTCCCTTCATGTCTAAACTCAAGATTATTACTCAGATACATAGCATATGGTATCAAAATATTATTAACTATGATATGTAATATAACAACAAAATTAATGCTTAATATTGAATACTTATTTAAAAAAAAAAAAAGATGCTGTACTAGCTACCTTTTCTGTTTTTGTGAAAGGGCGATCCAAGCCTCTTGCCTGCTACTCTAAGTGCCTCTATATCCTTTACGTTACTAATATTCTTTAAGAGGCGAACACTTGATTTCCTACAGAAGATACATAATCAAACACATGTAATCTGTAATTGCTGTTCTAATCAGGATCAAATATCATTTTTGACATATGCTCTATAGTATCCTAGTTTTTATACACACATGGGATTTACATATTAAACTCTCCTATTTATAGCTAAGTAGAGTGGGATAAAATCCCATCATTTATCATACAGCCAATTACACTTATTTATTGAAATGGTATGTACTAGGACATTTTTCAAGGAATACTGCCACCTAAAACTTTATAATTAAAAAAAAAGAAACATGAA
Source organism: Anneissia japonica (assembly GCF_011630105.1). NCBI lineage: Eukaryota > Metazoa > Echinodermata > Crinoidea > Comatulida > Comatulidae > Anneissia > Anneissia japonica. The sequence goes on along the minus strand of NW_022688484.1, from coordinate 325,092 downwards.
TGGATTACTTTTTTGCCTTTCAATACGATATTATCTTTCAACTGAAAATTAGAACAAGTAAAATATCTCCTAACCAATTAACTTTCAGTTTCCAAAGGTATATTTAATGTCTTTGCATACAGTATACCCTAAATACTATGGCAGGAAAATAAGATTTTTTTTTTTTTTAATTTTTATTTTGATACTGTATATTGAAATTTACAGATTTGTGAAGTAGTCCACTTCAAACATGTTTTTCTCATAACGATGTTGTTGTCTAAATTGAAGTAGTGTCTCTTCGTGAAAACAGTGACGATATCTTATAAATACCTTTGAGAGAGTGAAATAAATCGCTCATCATTTGACAGTGGCTTGGGCCATGCTTCAGGGTATATTCGGTGTCTTTTTAAATAAGGCCTTATACCTGTTGAAAATTAATTTACATCATTTAAGATATTTTTTCATAGCATATCTGTCTGTGTGCTGGAATTCTGTACTGTGCAATGCAGTGTGCGCTCAACTTTAATTGGTACAACAGATTATGTATCCATATAATTAAAGCACATAGCAATGAATGTAATAATGCACTTGATATAAAATTGTGCACTTATTAACCATCCTAAAAACTTAAGCAACCAGTGAGAGAATAACAACAACAATAGCATAAATTAGAGCAAGTCAATATAACATTTGTTTTTGTCCAAAGTTTTTATTTAATTCTTTATTCAAACTTTATTTATAGAGGGTGACCCTTCCAACTGGACCAGGAAGGCCAGCTGATGTTCAGGGCCCTCTATCAAAAATATAAAACGCATCTGAAAATGTTTGATTCAATTATTAGATAAAAACAATAGGTAGAAAATGACAAAAACAAACATGCAAAAAAACTGATCAAGCTGAGACAAACACATACAAAAACATTTAAGAATATCCATAAATATCTAGGAAAAAATATATAATAAATAATAACTAAATAAATAAATACACACAAACTTTTAAGAATATCCATAAATATAATTTATAGAAAAAAGTATATAAATATAAATAAATAAATAAATAATAGCTAAATAAATAAATAATATATAAATAAATAAAATAAATGTAAATAAATCTAAGTTATATTCGCACTATCAATTTAGATTAAAAGTAATGAAGTTTGAACATTCTCTCTGTGAAATTGGGGAGATATATCCCTTTGAAAAAAATGCAGTGGTCAAACTTGGTAGTTTTACCATGTTAAATAACTAGGAAGATCTATTAAAAAACTTAGTTGACAAAACCCAATGACCCTGTTAGACCAATATGAACCTATAGCATGGTGTATACTAATAATAAAACAAAAAATATGTGGAATAAAAAAAAAAACAGTGTAAAATCTTACCAGGTGCAGGGGTCTTTGTTTGTAATACTGTGGTAACAATTTTCTCATCTCTCCAAACTCTAACTGGGCATTTCCGAGAGTAGGTTTTAACAAACAGACTTTTCTCACTTGACATAGAATCCATCATTTGGGAAACTTTCTGTTTACATTTAATAATAATAGGAACATAATCAACATGGATAGCAAACAAAATTCTACATGGATTAAAATATAGAGTCTTATACTGGAGGAATCAATTTGTTCTATTGACTGACTATAGGCAGAAGGTGTCTAGTTATAAGTCTTTGCATCAATCTCATGATAATCAGCCATGTAAAAACTTTAGTTTTATCCAGTCTCTGCTAATCTGTAGGCCTATGTCAAGTAATGGAAAAAAACCTATCACCTTAAGCAACTGTGGCTTCGATCACTAATGCATTAATTTATAAATAACACTGTCGTGCATTGAACACTCTGTCATGCACATTTGCACATGAATGCTCATTCACAAAATGAAAATTGGGGAAAAAAAAAGTTTCTAGATGGAAATGTCTGTGCAGTAATGACGGGTAAATGTTTTTTAAAAATACAGGTAGCTGCTGCGAAAATAAAAAATAACGTTCAATATTAAAATGCTTAGTTTGTTGTGGTCCTATACCTGTAAGCTAAATTATTTAGCTTTTAATTGAAAACAAGAAAATATATTCATCGATTACTGTAACAGGAATATATGCAGTTCCTTATTTTGCAAAGACCCCCAAGACTTTAAATTTTGGGGCCCTAAATTTAAAGTCTCTACCAAGCTCTAGAGACTAAATCGTTAAGTTCACATGTTTTCCAAATTTGCACTCCATTAAGTTTATTATAGCATTTTTCCATTTAATTTTTAGTCAGTTCTCAATGGTAGAGCAGTAAGATAACATGACCTGAAGTTAAGCTTAGGGTCATTCCAGGTCCACCAATCAACACCTCATGGCTTACGTAGCATTGTCGAAACAATATCCACAGCCAATAAAATTTAGAGTGCGAGTAGTATACTAGGGACTGGAGTATATACTAGGCTTGGCTAGGCCAATCATGCTGAAGAGCTAGGCCCTAGCCTAGGGCCTACAGTGGTAGCAGGTCAAAAAAGCAATAAACCAAAACGGCAATGACTAAAACAACAATAACCAAAATGGCAATGAACCAAAACAGCAACAGACCAAAATGGCAATGACAAATACCAAAATGACAATACAGTTGAACTTGCCTAAGTTGAATCCAAAATGCCATTGAAATATTGCTCGAATTAGATAAAATTTGACTTAGACATTGTTAATTAATGGAAATCACAACAATTTGGCATGTAAAATAAGTTCAACTTAGAAATTATTTGACTTAGGCACAGTCGACTTAGGCAAGTTTAACTGTATACAAAGGAGCAAAATCAACACCAAGCGCCGTCACGCACGAGACGAATTGTTTATAAACAGAATGATTTAAAAAATTGTCTCATTTTGCCATTTTAAAGTTTTATTTATTTGGATGTTTACTGCTTTTATATTGTGTTTCCGCTAATCCACTTATTATTGAATTTGTATGTTGTTATATTGTTAGGCCTATTATAATATTATTATTATTATTACAGTATTATCATTAACATCATTATTATTATTGGTTTTTTTTTTGCATTTTTTACTTTTATGACAAATTGTTTTAGCCTCATTTTGTCCGTACTGTATTTTGAAGTTTTATTTACTTGAATGTTTACTGCTTTTATATTATGTGTTTCTCCAAACCATTTTATTATTGAATTTGTATGTTGTTATATTGTTATTAGGCCTGTTATTATTTTTATTATTATTATCAATGTTTTTTTGCATTTATTACTTCTATAACATAGATTGTTTTAGCTTCATTTTGTCTATATATTAAAGTTTTATTTATTTGAATGTTTACTGCTTTTATATTGTGTTTCCCTAATCTTTAAATTATTGAATTTGTATGTTGTTAGTAGGCCAATTATTATTATTATTGTTTTTTGCATTTTCATTTCTATGACATAAATTGCTGTAGCCTCATTTTGTGTGTATTTTAAAGTTTTATTTATTTATTTGGTTTATTGCCGTTTTGAATTACTGCCGTTTTGGTGGTCCATTGCCAATCTGGTCAAAAAGTGTTGCCGTTTTGGTTTTTTGCTGTTTTAACTTATTGCCGTTTTGGTTTTCTGACTAGAAAGCCCTACACAGTTGGCCTAGGCCTACACCTAGTGCCTGGCTAGGGCTTTATACCTAGGCTAGGCCTCATATTCATAAAATATAAAATAAAATAATATTAAATTATGTCATTCTTTATAGGCCTAGGCCCCTAGGCCTAGCGCAATAGGCCTACTATATATACCAAATAAAATATCATTTAAAGGTTAGGAGGATACATTGACATTATTTGATTGGTCAATCATCAGCAAAACTTATATATTGCCTAGGCCTACAATCAATAACCCCAGGCGTACAGTAACACGTGTGCCTAGCTAACCTAGGACTAGCCTAGGCCTAACTATCTAGGCTAGGCCAAGTACCTAGGCCGCCCCTGCCCTAGCCAGGCATAGGCTCTCTACAGTAGGCGTAGCAAAGCCTAGTAGAAGCCTAGCAAAGCCTAGGCCTAAGCCTAGGAAAACTAGGCCTAGCCTAGGGCCTTCCTTGGCCTGGCCTAATCAACAATTTATTATTCATATTCAATCATTAACTTCACAGGCTTTTATACCTTCCTTGGCTAGGCTGAACAGTAGGCCTAGCTTATTCAATATCTTTTATAACTGTTACAGCTGATCCATTCACATTTACCGCTCCATTTTTGTTCTAGAGGGGCTACAAAATGGGTGAAATATTGGATATTGGCACAATCTATTTACTAAATTGGTGTGCAACATAAACAAGCCGCAAAACAATACATCATAGAATATACTTCTTTTAAAAATTCTGACATAAGGAAAATCTTAAAATATAATATAATATATGTTAAATCATTCTGTTTATATAATAAAATTTGTTTATTTAATAAATCATATTATAATTATTTTATTACCCACCTTGAAAACTTTTTGGAACACTCAGAAACTGAATACGGTGAGAAGAGAGAGAGATCGAGAATGCAAATCGTCTGCATGTGATATGTGCAATTTATAAAAATAGCGCCACCATCGGTTAAAATTTTCCAAACTTTTTACTTTGTACTTGACGTATGTTCCCCCTCCCCCAGCAAAGATAGTTTTACCCCAGCCAAAGAGCAGAAAAGAGCCGTCCAAGCCTGCTGATAGGACTAGCTAGGGAGTCCTAATCCGAGGAACACGTCTGGATGATCAAAATTCATGTTTGCACCAACTTCGCAATAGAATTTTTGATTGAATACGAAGGTCAGTTCAAATACGGTAAACATTTTTGTTTTGGGCTCATTACTCACCCAGTCAGGCGGTACACCGTGACCTCGTCCTAGGCCTACCTCCTGCGCCTGCTACAATACAGAGAGGCAGGCCTAGCTAGTAGGTCTAGTAGGCGTGATCGGGCGTCGCTCAAAATCTCTCGAAAGTGTTCTAAAGGGCGAAGCCCCCGGAAAATATTCTAAGGTTTATTTAATCGATTTTGGAAATTGGAGTCTATAAATACATGCCTAGGCTAGGATAGGTAGGCCTAGTATAGTACGCCTATACATTTTTTCTCCCCGACGAATTGTCGTTTTTTCCCCAATGAAGGGGCCAAGTCTCCCTCCGCTGGTGCCACCTGTTTGTAGACACCCCATCCCAGGGTCTTTTTCCACTTCACTTGGTCTTCAGTTCTAACATCTCTAGTATCTGATATTCTCTTATCCATTCTTTCTAGATGACTGCTCTATTTTGGATGAGGAGTCATTCCTCTAGCCTACAGTAGAGATTGATTTCCACATTCCTAATGCTGTCCATTCTGGCTTTTGCATTTTTCACTCTGCTATGTTGGTGTTAGCAATGCCGTAGCCAGGATTTTCAGACTGTGCGAGACAATATCCGGGTGGTCCCACTTTACACGTAAATTCAAACAATGTGGACCCATTTTCTTAAAAGTTAACCAATTTTACGCAAAAATATGAAAACCCATTTTAGGCTAAATATAAGAAATCTTGATCCATTTTTCAAAAAGTGGGCTCATTTTATGCATAAATTGCATAATACAATTGCATAATTTGGACCCATTTTTTAAAATGTGAACCCATTCTTTGTGGACCCATTAGGATAATTGTATGGAACTGTCCCAACTGTCCCAATAGCTGGCTACGTGGCATTGGGTTTTAGGGACACAACTGTGGTATGATCGTTTGTGTCTCTTGAGAGGTACTCGCTCGCCCTTTGTATATATGGGATACAGAGCACCTACATTTCTGCTGAATTTCCCAATGCTCTCTAAATCTATGAAATAAAAAAAAATAATCATAAAATTAAGTAACTTTGTATGTATATAAGGTAAGTCATGTTTGATAATTTCTGTTTAATTTTAAAGCATAACAAATGGCTGACTTGAGGAGACATACAATTTTGAATCAATCTAACCAATCGCCATTGCAGTCAGTTCCATTTTCACCAGCTATGACACCAAGGTCAACATGGTCGCCAGCAGCAACTGTACCAGATTGGTCATCTAGTGATAAACATCGTACGAGATATTTCATAAGTATTCAGTACATTGCTATAAAGCGAAATATCATAGTTGCATTATCATAGTTGCAGAAGCATTTCTCATACCCACTGATAGAAAAATAGATACCTAAAAGGTACATGTGGCTACTGAGCTCATAATAAGAAATGCTGGTGTGGCGCTTTTCATGCACGTTTCCATGTTACATATCTCGCATTCCTGTAGTACAGTAGGCCTATCATAGGTCCAATGTCATAGTAAATTAACACTTTAATACAAAAAAAAAATGAAATACTTGTGTATTCATTGTGATATTTATTCATCTTAAGAGTGTTCGTTTGACCAGAATGTACCTAAAACACCAAGATTTACAGCTAGGACATCTGGTGGTTCTCAGCAACAAATGACTCCACTGCTAGCTTCGACTCCACCTGGTATGCAATAATTCAATGCACGTTTGATGTAGTAAAACAAATTGGGACTCCCATAAAATGCAATAAATCTCTGTCCACAATATTTTTGTGACAAATAAATGTGATATTTATTATTTATTTATTTAGCATGCATTCAATGCATGACAAATAAATGTGATATTTATTTATTTATTTATTTAGCCTCCATTCAATTCATTAAAATTTCAACATCAAAAATACACGATAAAAACAGTATTATTAAAATTGAAATGTAAAATAATTAATTACGGTACCTAAAAAGATATACAAATGAATGCAAGGACGACCCATTAAATCAACACAAGTTAATTTATTTCCGATGTAGTCCTTGCGAGAAACAAAGGGATGAATATTTAAAACGGTCAGTTAAAACATAGAAAATTGGTGTAAAACGGACAAAAAAAACCAGAAAACATTAAGAAGGAAAAAAAGTTAAACATTTAAACAGGAAAATTAGCATTGAGAACTTAAGCCATATTATGTCCATATTTGGGTGTATACCATAATGCCCATGTACAGGCACACCACACACATTTTGTCAAATAAAATTTGATAGTTTCTATGTAGCTGAAACATAATACAGTAGTTCTGATGCCAACTTAAAGTGAAATTTGGGTATCTACTTTCTGTTGGCCTCATTACCTGGTTTCACCCAATATCTGTCTTGTTTGTTAAAATATATTATATTTCTTTGTACGTTGTGAAAAGTTTAAGTTGATACAATCATGATTTGCCTATATATGGTCATGATGTGATGTCATCATGACCATATTTAGACATGTCACATGTTATTGCCAAACAAAATTTGATAGTCTGGACAGGGCTTAATATTTGAGCATTATTGTTATTATTATTATTATTATTATTATTATTATTATTATTATTATTATTATGTTACTAAAACCTACCTTAAGGGGAACATAGACAATGGAGAAATTAGAGAACAATTAAAAAAAAAACGAAGTTAACGGGAAAATAACATAACGTTAAGGGGAAAAATAACACAAAAGATATTCCCCTTAAGCCCAATTTAGAGATATTATTATTATTATTATTATTATTATTATTATTATTATTATTATTATTATTATTATTATCATCATAAACTGATATTTAATGTTCTATTTACAGACCAGTTGGTTCCCAGTACTCCCGTTGAGCATTTGACGGACCTAAATTCTAAATTGGCCTCAAAATCAAGACAAAATCGAACCATAATGTCATCTCCAACGACCGAGTTGAGCCACGATCAATTAAACCTTTTTGATGGTGATGATGATGATATTTTCCCGACATAATTATCATCTAAAATGCTGTGTTTTTAAAAAGCAAGAAGTGATATTTTAAACAAGTTAAATGAACATTTTAAAAGTAAAGAAATAATCATAACATTAATTGAGCTAGAAACATCTTTGTAATACTAATAGTTAGTAATTGTAATAATTTCATAATTAATATTTGAGATATGGATTTTGCAGCATATAGTATTCATTCATGATTTCTTATTGAAACTAGGTTATTATGATGATATTGCATGTCATGCTATTGAATTCAAGTAATTATGATCATGATCATCACTTAGTTTTATTAAAATATGCTTCAAGATGTTTCTGGTGTCTGCTGTTATGTGTTAATTAATATTGGTGTTTTGTTGTCCATTCCATATATTTTTTATATACTATATTTATTCGAATAAGCGCCGTTTGTTGTTTATGGGGTGTTTATTCGAGAGAAACGTTTATTTTGTTTTTGGTGCAAAATGGATGTGTATACAGTATACTGAAATAAATGCCACTTAATTTCTAATGCAAATGTGATCTCAACCAGGTTTGAAAAAATTGTAATTCTACTAGAGTAGAACACTAATAGCAATGTTGAGAATGATGCTGCTTCCATTGTTTTACAGTCATTTAGGGTGGACGTTTATTCAAGGAAAAATAAACGTTCCGGAGCGTTTATTCGAGGGAGGCATTTATTCGATTTGAGCCTCTGCTGGAAAGGGTGACTATGGACCTTTCCGCTAAGCCCCGCCCCTTGGATATTGTTGCTAAGGTCCCACAAGGCGACAGTGTTAAAACAGCGAGCACGTGCGTTTGTGGGACAACACGTGTGTTTGTGAGACGCGCGCGTATTCCTAGCGCTGTTCTGATTAGTCAGTTGTTAAGTTTGATTGACACTCCGGAAAGGTCTATTCAACTGCGCGTATCTGATAAAAACGGTACCATAAAATCTCGAATAGAAGCCCAATGTGCTTAATGTAAAGAAGAAACCAATCTCGAATTGAAGCCCTCCTCTTTCGTTTGCAGAAGTAGCCTCGAAAAGAAGCCCTTGGATTTCTTTTCAAGATATTGGCTTTTTTTTTTTCGAAACAGTACAGTACTTACCGATACACTGTACATCAATTATATGGAAACAAAAAAAATAAAAACACGCGTGGTTTGTACAATAGTTTAGGTGATTTAGTGCCGGTTAAATACACTCCATGACAGATTGATGTTACAGTGGCCCTATTTATTGTTATAGTATTAATCCCCAAAATTCACAGCATTCATTTTGAAAAGCGGCCCTCCGCTTTACTTTGCAAAAGTGGACTTGAAAAGAAGGCCATCTCGAAAAGAGCCCCTCTGATAAAAAAAAGCCCATCCAACGTTCGCAAAAAAAAATTTGTCGACAGATTTCAATTATGTTGATTGGTCGGTCGAATCGGGGAGCCTTCCCGATTGCGTCGTGGACTGCTACGGTCAAAATAACCCTTGATTTATTATTTATTAATTATTTACGAATGACTGCACTTTAAGGTTCTAAGAATACATGAAAGGTATTATTTAAATGTCTGTTAATTGACTATTTAGGGAAAATGTTTTCCATTCAACTTATTAATTGAACTGTACGTGAACTTAACAGTACTTTAAAGACATATTCTGCAATTCAATTATGGAATAGGATTTTTCAATTTGTTAGTTCTAAACTTCTTGGAGAAATCCAATAGCATATTTTTTCCGTTTATTCTCTCCCAATAGGGGGCCTGGACTGCACGAACAGTGGCTTTATATTAATGAAGATCGTGCTATTATGAGAATGATTATATGTGTTAGTCCTTGATTCCATGCAATTAGACCAGAATATGCCAAATTCAATTCAATACAAATAATTTTATTGTCCCAGTATTGCCACACTGTTAGGAAATAATTTACAAAATAAAACAGGCTCTCAATTTATTTAATATGGTGTCCCTGAGCGTATGTAACATTTGATATTGAAATTATACAGATATGAAACTATGAAATAGTATGAAAAAAAAACCAAATAATGGCGTAGACAGGCTGAGCAACATCCCACCATCACCTTCTTTTCGTTAAATCGTTGAAAGAATAATAAATAAAGGGGGAGGGGGTAAGACATTTTCCGAGAGGGGGTGGGGTGCAACAGGTAGCCCACACGCTTAGATGGCAAAATTGCTTTTTCAAAACATCGTTCCTCGACAAATTTATTGACTTCTTCCCGACGAGAGCTGTGCTCAACTTCCCTCGGGCACACCTCCCCCCACGGGCGTCGCAAAGGTCTAATCAAGGACCTCCGGTAGTCTATTCTGTACTGGGAGTCGCAAAGCAATATGATTATGGCACTTCTGGATTTCCAGAAATGACCTGCGCCCATGCTTACACTGTTATTTTAAGAAAATATTATTTGAAAAAAAAAAAGCGATATATGCCTCCTTGAAAATTTTGAAAAATAATATTCAACATCTCTAAGTGCTTCTAGGTCTATAAGTAAAGTGCTTTCGAATCAAAATTAGAAACAAGTATTTTTCTCTACAAATTGACAGACGTGCGCCGTGCATTAAGATTGCCGTTTCTATGTATTTGCGGCCAGACCCTTAAATTGGCTGTGTTCAATTTAAGGGTCATTTCGTAAAGTCTGTAAATCTGCAGCGAACACCCATTGTTTTGATCTATTATTATTTACTGAAGATGATGGCAACTGCTTTGATCGTAATGATTCAATTTTTAATTAATGTTTAAGGTTTTCAAGATTTTAACACGATATAATGCAAAGGGATAACATGCGGCCAAACAATATTACTAAAGCAAGAAACAATAATGAAATTCGGTGTTGGGCGTGTCTAGATTGTTTAAGCCCAGGCCTACTAAGGACTCGATTAACTATACCATGTTCTCCGTGATTATAACACCCCATGTAAATGTTACTTAGGCTACTATTCCGGCCGGCTAAACTCTGTGGTTAAGGTAACAAATTAATTAATTAAAGCTTAAAATGTGCTATGTCAATTTTTTTTTTTTTTTGCAAATAATAATTTTAGATTTTGGGTCGGCGGTTGGGCTTTATGAAATTGGAAGAATACGTCTAAAAATGTTATCTTATGAAAAAAACTCATGGAGGAATATAAAATTTATCTCCGTTCCTATAACAAGCACTATGATAGCGTTTCAAAATTCTGTCTTATCCCGCCGCTTGACATTCAACATGATTTTGATCTTGGCCGTTGGCCAAATCCGGTCCTCCTCCCTGGTCAAATTAAGATGTCCATTTCTTTTCCACAGACATTTATCCTAATACCCTTGATTATCAAAATATGCCTCCGATCAGTGTTAAATACTGGTACTAAGCAATTATATCGTTCCGTACACCTTAAATTACTGATAAAAACCCAGCCTACGGCTTTGTTTGTGTTCAGACACCCTAATTGAATAGTAATCGTCCTGTATACATAGAATAATAGTGTGTTAGCAGTAAGGACGTGCTATAGCGGTTCATTATCAGGTCACAATAAATTAAGCTAGGTGTCAGACCAGACAAAATTAGGCCTACCAGCGATCTGCCAATCGCTATTATATAAGGGTATTGATAGACTGGGTCGTCATCATTTGTCAAAACTCTTCCAACAAATTTAGGTCGCAAGAAAAACGCTCTCGAATTATGTGTAGAACTGCCTCGACCTCCATGAACATCCAGCTACCAACCCTCATATATGTAGTTATACACTTTATATACGTCATCGAAGCGTTGCCTTTTACACCGTCGGGAACTGATACAACGTTAGGAGAAAATCACAATACGTTCTCTGTCGATGATGTCGTGGTACCAATCCAGTTACGGAAAAGCTACGACAATTTGAAAGCAATCGAAGATATGAAAAGAAGAAAGAGATCGGTTCCTTATTCGAAATATATGATTGCGAAAACCATTCATAAAAATCCAGGTATGTCATTCAATCGTTTCTTTAAACTAAGAAGATTACTGTAAATATATCTGAATTTTTAATTGATTATTTAAAGATACACTGCCAAATAATCGGAAAATACCTTAAAAATTAAATATTTAATAGCTCATTATAAACGATCAACCACAAAAACAGAGGAAAAATAGTTTTCGCCGATTTACAAACATTTGTCTACAAAATTCCTTAATTGATTACTAGCCAATTTAAGGTTTTATGCAAAGGCAATTGTCCTTTAATTAATAAGACATTTTTTAGCTTTCACAATTTTTAATTGTAAGTCAATAACTTACATAAATATACGAATTAACAGTTCAAATATGAAATTGATTTTTTTTTTATTTTTTAGCTCATAACATGACAGAAAAATAAGAATGATAAAAAAAATCGTCAATTAAGTACATTATCAATTTTATTCACCACTTAATGTATGCACAATTTGACATTACATGTTTTTGATAAATGTTATATGAACTACATTTATAAAGGGAGACAAAATAATTAAAATATCACTGTTTCTCTGCTGTTATTGATTTAAAAAAAAAAAAAACTATATTTAGCCTATTAAATAACGGTTGTGTTACTTTGTTCATTATTTTTACAGACATTGTAGGCCATACTGAATACATATCGTCCGATAAAATGGCATTTACCTTCGATGTTGCCGCTCGAATTCCCGTGGGTAGTGAGGTGATGTTGGCAGAATTCAAGATTTACAAGGAGCGGCCGAACGAATCGCGTCATCGAATGTTAAATGTAAATGCGAGTGCACATCATAACGTGTTTGAATCAATTGTCAATGTCCAACAAGTCCTATATGAGAACAATCTCAGTAATCTTACAGATACTGATGTTGTTACAGTTAGTTCTCGGTGAGTCTATTACTATTTACTTATCATCGTCGTCATCACCGTCGTCATCATCATCATCATCATAATCAATCGACGTCATTATCATCGTTGTTTGTCGTCATAGCCTCATCATCATCATCTTAATATAAAAAAATATTTTCTCATATAGAGGTCCTTCCATGTTGAAGCATTAAGTATTATTATTATTATTATTATTATTATTATTATTATTATTATCATTATTATTATTTAATTAATATTTTTATTATTATGTTAAAGAAGAGCACTTCAATGTTAAATTAATATTTTCCCTAAATTTTGTCACAGATATCATAAAAATGTAATAATAAATTAACAATGATAAAATAACAATGCCTGTGAGCATACTAATCTGTTTCGACATAATGCTATGACTTGAATATAAACAGATATAATTTGGTGCTGTCATGTCCAACAGCATTATTTTGATGACAATTGGTCGTCGTGTATATTCATTATATAAATTATAAATAGTTATAATTGTTAATTACGATTTTATCTTCAAAAGTGTTCTACCGTTGGCTACCGATGGCTGGAAGATCTTCGATGTTACAAAGACAGTTCAGTACTGGGTGAATAACCCAGATGTAAACTATGGTCTGCAATTAGAAATTTCACCGACAAATCCTACCGAACACGCCCGACGTGTTGCTGAGAAAACCCGATTTGGTCCCCAGGATTCTTCGGACACTGTCATGGGTTTTCCAATTCTCGTCGTGTACACAATCAAGAGAGCTCCAAAGTAAGAGTTTTATTTAGTTGTAGTTATGCATGACTGAAACCTTCAATATAAACTATGCTATAATGAATATAAACGACGGCCAGTGATTCGCTCTTAAATCCCAGTTTCATTGCTATTATTTTAACGTAAGAGGACTCTCGGAGAAATGTGAAATCAAATGTAACGCTTTCATAAGGCTGATATTGAAATAGGTTTTCGAGAAAGTTCATGAGAGCTTGTCTTAGATCAGATTAAAAGCGTGAAGTTAAAAGAACACGATTTTTAAAGTTGTGGTAAATTGGAAAAAATGTCCCCGGATAAAATGTCCCTGTTCCAGTGCATTAAAATAATCACGCGTCAATATGCTGTACTGTACATAGAAAGAAAAAAAAAATCCGACTCTCATGAGCTGGGGGTTACTTGGTTTATCGCTTGAAAGGCTTAGCCGAACCATAAACCCCTGGTTGCAAATCTGTTTATTCTTATAAGTAAAAGTAACAGAATTATTTTCGCACATAAGGATTGCAATGATGAACTTTTTTTTTTTTTGTTAATTTGTAAACAAATCTTTTTCTGCAGGAATGAAGAAGAGTCTTCAGATTGCGCCGACGGTTCAGAGGCGACCACCTGTTGCCGCCGACCGAAATTCATCAACTTTCGAGGTACAGAATGGTCTGATCGTTGGATAATCGAGCCACAGGGATACGATGCCTACGAATGTGTCGGGCCTTGTACCAATAGGGGTCATGTGCGTACTGGGCGGGATCTTCTAGATCTCCTCCAGAGGCCCAGGACGGTGTCGTGTAAAGCGTCAAAGACATCCCCTCTACCGATGATGTACCTCGTGAACAGAGATGGTGTAACTGAAATAGTTGTCGAAAGTATTCCTAATATGATTATTGAGGAATGTAATTGTACGATATGAATAATCAATAATAATAATAAAATTATTATTAATATTATTATTACTATTTATTATTAATATTAATTAATAGTAATTAATAAATATTATTATTACAATAAGTTTATAATAATTGTATATAGAGATATTTTGATTTCTTTTATTTTATTGAAGCTTATACTGTATTGAAAATATTTCTTGATACGGCGTTTATAAGTGCGAAAGAGATTTAACAATTTAAACAATAAAACAACTTGTGGACAATTCTGTATAGGACCTGCATAAGTTTAAACGGTAAAAATGAGAAAGTTAGCGAGCGTCATCATTTACGTTTCACGTCTTTTGACCTGTCTCTTAGACACATCTAGATGTGTATAAGAGACAGCGTCTACTTTATCGAAGATTGGTGTTTTCACATACCAAGATTTTCTTGCTTTAGTAGGGTTTTCGTTTGTTAAAATGTGTCT
>NW_022688484.1:301219-310128 GCF_011630105.1 Anneissia japonica | reverse complement strand
ATATTACCTATGTCGTTTGCTAGACAATAAAGTGCAATTTTTTTTTTATTTTGTATACAAACATTTCAGTTACATTTTATTTGTGTGTATCTAATATATTTACTTAATTTTTTGTTTGGATCACGAATATAATTATAAATAGGCGATACAGTTAATAATGCAGATATATGATCCAGTGGCGGATAGAGGAATTTGAAATAGAACCCACTCACATAAACGGCCACACTTGTACCTTAGATTTAGTTATGGCGCATTCTACCGACAACATTGTCAAATCAGTTAATGTCCTATGCCTACATATCATGGAGCTATACATTGTACATTAAATCTTAAGAAACCTAAATCTACTAAACAACTTGTACCTATCGCAAGTTTAAATCAACAAACCATGAAGATTGAACTGAAATAAGAAAGACAAACAGCTGAAGTAAAAGAAAGCAATAGAAAGAAACTACATAGAAAGAAAACGAAAGATGGAAATAGAATAAAACGACAGATTGAAAAAGAGTAAGAAAGAAAACGAAAGATTGAAAATGAATGATAGAAAAAGAACTGAAGGAAAGAAAGGAATAGAAGTGCATAGAAAGAAAGTATATATACATGAAACGAAAGGCTGAAAAAGCCCAGAAGAAAAAGAAAGGACAATAGTATAGTAGTGAAAGGAAAGAAACAAGTAGAGAATAGACAATATAAACGAGAGAAAAGGGAAAAAGGTAAAAATAATAGATAATTAGAATTAAAAATGTTGTAAATTTATTTATAATTGCAATTACTACATAAATATTTAATAGGCCTACTTTTTGACTTGGTAATTTATAAAATTGTAATTTGTAAAATTTAGCCTATTTTGTTTTCCGACAAATTAATATATCAAATTAGTAAATACTTTCTCTTCGTCAAGACTCACAGCCCCTGGGAATAGCACGCTAGATAGATGGCGTATTTTAAGTGCTGCTCTATTTATTAAGGTGGCCCATGGGGAGGCTTTTACAGGCACACGAAGACGGGATCTCCAAAAAGACATTTAAAAAAAAATAAATATGCCTAAATCATGTGTGTTTAGGGGAATGGGATTGCTAGTGTATCTATTTTACCTTGGTGGCCTACGGTATTCATTAATAAATTACTGCTTTCCCGTTGGCTGACCTGACGTGAAGTAGACTGAAACAAGACATCTTTACAGTACAATAATTGTGTCTGGTGGCTCTTTAATTAGTTCAAAGAAACACAAGATTACAATTGTATGACACCTTCAAGTCCAAGCTTTCAAACAGTAGAGCGATAAAAAATCCATTGTCAAACTGGAGTCTCAATGAACCAATCTAAAATCGTGCCTCTATTAATGGTCAACTCAGACGCTCAACAATCTACCAATTAAGTGCAAGAATGCTAATGTTTGCTGTTTCCCCCAACCCCCTTTTTAAAAAATTCTTAGTTCATAATAAAGTGCTCATGCAAATGCTCAATGCCGAAAAACTGACGAAGTAAAATCGATTAAAGCCGGTTTTACACTAGGCGAATTTATTCGCGCGAATCGAAAGCGTCGGTATCAAGAAACAAAAGACAGAAAATAATTTTTTACCAATGCTAGTTAATAATTTAAAGTACAGTACATCAGTAAGCAGTGCACATGCAGTAGCTGCAGGATACATATATAACATCTTTTCATCCCATCTGTTAAACGTTTGAATAATAATTTATTTGTTTCTTGTATAGCGCCTTTCTTTTTATGTTACAAAGCGCTTTTTCCCTGGTCATTGGGTCCACAAGTGTTGCTGCTGGTAATCAGCGCAGGAGCAGGCAACCCCACCAGGTACCCATTTATAACTCCTGGGTAGAGAGAAGCAATGCAGATAAAGTGTCTTGCTCAAGGACACAAGCGAAATGCACAGCGAGGGATTGAAACCCTGACCTCGAGGTTGGGAAACCAAACCGTTCCAGCTGCGCCAAACTGCTTCTAAAAAAATAAAATAAAAAAAATAGTTGCTTTGCACTGGAAAAATGAAGGGAACACAATGGTTTAGATCTACAATAATTTATTGAATGAATGTCAAATTTTAAACCAAAAATTAAATTTAAAATATACCCTGCGATACTCCTACTCACTTATAGGTAGGATTATGTAGTTATTAGCTCCATGGGTAGACAACATCAACACTTCCACAAATTTTCTGTGTGCTTAGAGTAATAAGCTACGCTATAATAACATAGCTTACTAGGCCTATTGTACTGAGGTGGTGCTATGTTCAGTGAAGTGCTATATCAGCTCAGGTAAGAGCATTCACCATAAGGGAGGTTTTGTAGTAATAAGCACCTCTATAATTTGATCTTCTATCAAATTTCATACTTTAAATGAATAGATTTTATTATTACTTTTACAACCATATTTATTCACAATTATGTGACAACATAAACCAAATATCATAAATATTCATCGTTCAAAATGAAGATGCAAAAAAAAAAACACTTAATGTTTATAAAACATTGAACATTTCAGCAAATAATATTTCTAGGCTAAAAAAGGGTATTTAAAAATATTCCTATTCAAATTGTCTTCTAAAAACAAACCCAATTAAATCACAGACTGTAAGTTATATATATTGATTCATGTGTAGAATAATTAATTTAAAATGATTTGTCCAATTGAAAAATAAAATAATCAACTTCTTTTAAAATTATTTTCGTCAGATAGCCTGAACTCTAGGCACTAATTTTCTTTCATTATATTCCAGATTACTAAAGATCTGTTTCCAGACTATCACATTTTATTTGACAAAAACATGTGACATGCCTAAATATGGTCATGATGACATCATATCATGACCAAATATAGGCGCACCATGACCATATATAGGCACACCATGGCCATATATAGGCACACCATGGCCATATATAGGCAAACCATGGCCATATATAGGCACACCATGGCCATATATAGGCACACCATGTCCATATATAGGCACACCATGACCATATATAGGCACACCATGACCATATATAGGCACACCATGGCCATATATAGGCACACCATGACCATATATAGGCACACCATGACCATATATAGGCACACCATGACCATATATAGGCACACCATGACCGTATATAGGCACATCATCACTATATATGACTATATAGTGTGGACAGGGCTTCAAACCATATATCACCAGTGCACTGGGGAAGCTGTGTACCAAAGTACAGTAAACTGGGATGAATAATAAATAGTGTAGGAAGACTATGATTCTACTAAGAATTCACTTTACGTTAATGGAAAAAATTTAAATATGATAAAACAGAGAACATGCGGAATAGTCCAATGTGCCAGTTTTTGGACACCCTAAAGACAGGGAAACAGTACGTCTTACATCGGTCGTATGACCGTCGACCGATGAATCAAAACTCCACTCCCTATGAGCGTTAGACCACAAGATGCTGTCTGATCGTTGTTGGAGACAGTCATTAACAACAATCCATTGCATGTGCGGTCAGGCACAGTCCGTGCTCGGCTTAACATTTGTACAGTAACTCTGAAACACAGTGTATCATGGATGAAAAGGAGTCGGTGCTGCACATTTATGTACACACATATAAGTAAACTCAACAGGGTATGCTACTGAATATTTAATTTTTTGACTGGTGAGCAAAATGGATCTTTCAGCTCGGCCATACCATGGCAACACAATGTCTCCTGAATTTGCCTAAAGTGGAGGGGGAGGGGATATGGGAGAACTGTCCAACAAACAGGTGTTCTAAAAATTTGGGGCAAAGGACAATACAGTTTTGGGGTGGAGCCTTGATAGGGTCCACCAGGCTAGAGTGGTCCCCTGGTTCCTGAAAATACTGAAAAACTTTTGGACATCTAACAGAAAATTACAAGAATTATGTTTTTTTTAAATAATAGAAAACATGTTTATTATGTTATGCTCCCCCAACTTGTGGCCTACAGGGGATTACACCATCTTTCACCACACATCCACCCCCTCCCCCCATCTTTATTGTCATTAACTGACTGCAACACATCTTGATGTATGCATATGGGCTATTCAACATGACGTAGTTAACGCAAATCTTCGGGGCAGTCTGGCTGTTTGCTCGGATGAGCTGCCTTGAATTCATCTAACTCACTGAGCGAAGTATCTATTCTTGATATGATTGGATATTTTGACATATCCACTTTAAACCTACAAAAACAAATATGATATATATTTAATATGCTTAATGTATGAAAGTTAATTGTTCACAGTTTCATCAATTCAATTCTCTTCTTTATTTTTTTCTCCATTTTTTATTTTTTTTTATTTTGGAAACAATATTTATACAGGATAACCCTTCAAGCCTATCCCAGAAGACTGGCTGGAAATTATGGGTAAATAAATAAAATAATATGATGATATATTAGCGTAAGTCTCACTACCAGGCTTAGGGAGTGGAGATGTTTTTAGTCGTAAAAAAAAAAATAAATAAAATCCTGTGCTCTCACATGATTTGAACCCAGGACCATGGGATTAGAAGGCAAGCATCTTAACTACTGAGCTACATGTCAACTACATCACAGCATAGCCACCCAGTTACAAATCATCCTATAATCCCTTTCTTCTACCCCTCAACCTCTGATCTTTCATTCCTACCTGTTGGCATTGTAGACCTGAGGTACCAAACAGAGGTCAGCCATAGTGACTGTATCACCAACGCAGTACTTCCCTGCAGTTCGTGTAAGCAACTTCTCTAATGCTTGGAAACCTAGGTCAATATGATAATTTCCCCATTCCATTTTCTTCTCACTCCCCACATACTTCAGTACTGATAAATTCTAGATGCAAAATGAAGAAAAGTGAGGTAATTATTCAATATATAAATTTACAGAGTGGAATGTATTTAAGGTGGATTTAGAGTGGGGCTAAGCAGGATTTAACCAGCACGTTCTATCAGCATGTATGGTTCTTTATGAATGATACTCCTGTGATTGTGTTACTTTAAAGCTAGGCTTCAGGGAAAATATATTTTTTTTAATACATTGTAAAAGTAATTTTTCTAAGACACAATGGAATTAATAATGAGATACAGATTTTTGAATATTTAAAAACTGGGAGGAAAAAGGGATGTAACCACCCTTCTTTCACCTTATTTAAGTGAGTTTTTCGTCAGACACACTTTTTGTGTCTTAGAAAATTATTTTTCCTCCGGAGCCTGACTTTAAACCATCTGGAAGTTTTGGTAGCAGATAAAGTGCCTTGGTCAAGGACACAAGCAAAATGCATGGCAAGGGATTAAAGCCCCAAGGTTGGGAAACTAAACCATTCCCGCTGCGCCAAACCACTATCGATTTCATTTCAAATCATTCACCTACTAGGTACCCATTTATATGTATTATAAATACTGTATGCATGTACTAGTCCAAACAGCCCCTGTTGTGGACAGACAAAGTAGCTGGTACCGGTTCACCGGGTAGCTCAGATGCGAAGGGACCCTTAGGGGAAAAGAAAGTTACTGTACGAGCTGGCCCACGCCTCTACAAGTATGATGATCCTCACATCAGAAAGGAATGTACTTATTTGAAGATAGAAGATAGATAGAATGGAGGCAAGCGTAGATAAATTATCTTTCCGTGTGTGATCTGCGTCAGTCTCAAACCCACAGCCTCTTGATTGAAAGCCTGAAACTTTACCTTTGAGGTTCAGGGAATAAGCAGGCTCACGGGCAGTGGAGCTAATCTTTTGGGACCATAAAGCAAATCATATTTCAGTTAAACCAGCAAATTTCAACTACATGAAGAATCAGTGAGCAACATGAAAATTAACTAATGAAAGAAATGAGAAAATGTAATAAACATATGTTAAACCTACCTGTATCGGTTGAATACCCGAGGTAATTGACTCTGTTACTTGTCGTACCTACAAGTGAAAAAGATCAAACTTTTTCAAATACAGTAGTAGTCTCCTATCCTGAAATTAGGGGTGGTGCCGGCGGGTGGGCCGGCTAAACCATGTGTCACAGAAAGTTATCACCACCCTTGGCTGTACTCTACATCATTGTATTATTCAATTATCCATGAGCAACACCAAATCAATTCATATTATCATGGCGGTATAAAATTATAAAAAAAAATAAAAACTTGTGAAAATGATTGGTGTTTTGTTTTGAGACATTCTGTTATGTGACCAGCAAAAAATACAAAAACGCAATTTTGATTTCTACCAACAAATTTTGCCAGAGCCGATGACACATTTTTAAACATTATATTATACAGCCTAAATGGTCCTTAGCGGAACCATGATGATTGCATTACCATGTCATCACATGGTCTACCCTGCAAGCATTTATTGATCTCTGTATAATATTTCTCAAAGCACACCTTCAACGGATATATTTTCTTCACTTACCACAGCTCTTTGGCTTGGCTCCTTAGGAAGAATAGGTGTTCCTTCGCGTGTCTCCTCAATGTATTCTATTATCGCAATCTAAAACAAAACAAATATGTTAATATTAATTAGAATATGAGGGTGTTCTTGCAGTGCAAATCTGCTTAAAAACTAACTGCTAATTTTGCTATAGAGTACTACAATGTTACATCACGATACCACGTGATACTACTCCGTTCCTATCATTGCAAAAAGCGTTCAACAGGACGCCATTTTCTCCACTGACAAACCATTGATCCCAATTTCTAATGTAATTATTAAGATGTTGTATCTTTATTCTTACTTCTTTTTTGTAAATTTTAATTGATGAATAAATGTGTGTTCGATAACTAATATAATGCAAGCTTTTGTGTTTTTAGTACATTTTGATGGTAAAATATTAGATTTTAAAATGCCTATTCCAGAAGCCTATAAGTCATTCAGGCGGACGGTAACCAACATGTGTTGATAACAGAGGGCGCCACCTGGCATCGTGACGACACGACTGTGGTACTCTATAGACCCCTTGCAGTGTTTAACATGTGCACACACTAAAAAACAAATCATGCACTCAGCAGCTAAAAGGGCAAAAGAAAGTTTAAAGATGGAACAGGAAATTAAACATTCATTAAACATGATTCATTGTGCGCATGTCTTGGTGTCTTGTCCTCCATAGGTCATACTGAGTGCCCGGCTTAGAAGTATGAAAACCAGACTTTAGCTGTTACGAAAATAATGTCTCCTATAATTTTACACAAGAAACATCTTAAATAAACCATTATTAGGAATTTAGGGCTTTCTAAATACAAAATATAATATAACTTACAGACTGTGCAAGTGTCAATCCATCGATTAATAGAGCTGGTACTTGGCCAGATGGATTCAGTTCTCTGTGTTCATCTGAGAGCTAAGAACCATAAATAAAAATTACAAATACCTACTTTAATTCTTCAGGATATACCATCATTTATATTCAAAACAATTTAAAAATAAAACTAGACATTGACTTGCTTAGTTTGTTAAGTAGAAGTGGCATATCCTGGGGTTGCAGGGGAGCACATGCTCCCTAAAAAAGCTTGCACCCGCAGTCACCCATCTCCCCACCACCCACACTGAAAATGTCCATACCAAAAAAATATCATGCTTAAGTAGTTAAAAATCCTCTCATATCACCTTATTTTGCAACTTTGCACTCCTTTCCTCAATCATCGAATCCCACCACTCCATTTCTGCACCCCATCATCTCCCCCCCCCCCCCACATCCCTTAATTCCAAGACTCCCAGATACACCACTGTTGGCTAAATTATTAGCATTGAAATGAAATTTAGAATGATAAATATTTTCCTTGACAAGTAGCAAACACATAAATAATAGAGTTTCTAATACTTGCAGGTAGACAATTAATTTGGCTGGTAAGCAATTAATTGGTTTTTGTACAGTATATCTCTCACCAGTGTAATATAAACACTGTACATACTGGCTTTTCTTGAAACTAAGAAAAAGCAATTTTTAACATGTTTACACTGGTATAATATAAATATCATCATAGTATTATCTACAATTCACGAATAATTAATCCATTTTATATTAAATATTGAAATTGGTACTTTAATCATGTACAAATAGTCTATCCACATTATCAAACTTTTATATGTGGAAAATGTGTGTGACATGGGTGTAACAATGTCATATTACAGCCATATATGGGCAAACTACTGATATTTGTAATATAAAACTTGGAAGTATATATGGAAAGCCCTTAATAAATTGTTTTATGGAGATACCAATTCAAATTTAAAAAAATTATTAAAGGAAATTTAAAAAAAAAGGAAAATGTAGAGTACCGATTGTAACGTTACTCTGGTGAATTACATATGGGCGTGGTCCATGATTACCCGACCCGACATAAAGAGGAAATAAGTGGCATCATGTTCAATTTATTATGCAAATTACATGAGACTAAAATAACCAGAGTTGGCCTAGCCACCCCCTCCCACTTTTCCAAAAATTATAATGGGCTCTTTAAAGTGTATACTCGCCAGATGTGTACGCTGGACCTCTGTTTGTAAGTCTTTCATCTGAGAAGACTTGACTCTACTTTAAATTAAACCCTGAGCAAAAAGGATTGAAACAGTGCCAATGTTACGGCTGACAGTAGTTAGCTATACCCCTGCCCTGTTACTCAGGTTAAGAGTCTTACCTGTTCTCCTTTAAGTAGGTTAACCGCTCTATATTCATAGTCAACGTTCTTGAGTGCAAGAGCTGAAAATTATAGCCAAAATAAAAACAACTTTCTATTAAAGCATACCAAACAAAAATGATACTTGGATATCTCTTGAAGATTATCTTATAGTATCGTGCAATCAATCCATCCAAGCTGGGGGATCGACCCCTCCCTGTGTAAATTAGAGAGTAGCTTGTGTCCTTTGTCTGTTCGTCTCTCTCCATAAAGCAGTAAAAATGGGTACTGCAATGTGAATGTGTGAATGCGATTGGTCTATGTGATGTGATGT
>NW_022688484.1:296747-300184 GCF_011630105.1 Anneissia japonica | reverse complement strand
GCATCATGTTCACTTTATTATGTAAATTACATGAGACTAAAATAACCAGAGTTGGCCTAGCCACCCCCTCCCACTTTTCCAAAAATTATAATGGGCACTTTAAAGTGTATACTCGCCAGATGTGTACGCTGGACCTCTGTTTGTAAGTCTTTCAAGTAGAGAAGACTTGACTCTACTTTAAATTAAACCCTGAGCAAAAAGGATTGAAACAGTGCCAATGTTACGGCTGACAGTAGTTAGCTATACCCCTGCCCTGTTACTCAGGTTAAGAGTCTTACCTGTTCTCCTTTAAGTAGGTTAACCGCTCTATATTCATAGTCAACCTTCTTGAGTGCAAGAGCTGAAAATTATAGCCAAAAAAAAAACAACTTTCTATTAAAGCATACCAAACAAAAATAATACTTGCATAACTCTTGAAGATTATCTTATAGTATCATGCAATCAATCCATCCAAGCTGGGGATCGACCCCTCCCTGTGTAAATTAGAGAGTAGCTTGTGTCCTTTGTCTGTTCGTCTCTCTCCATTATTGTTGTTATTACTATTGTTGTTGTTATTATTATTGTTATTATTATTATTATTATTGTTATTGTTATTATTATTATTATATATACATTTATATATTTTTGCTGATGGTATTTTTAATCTCTTGTTTATCTTGTTTGTTTCATCTTTTTGATGTTTGTAAGCTCAAAGTTTCAGCTGCCTGGCTGCTTGTTGTGCAATTTTATACCGTAATAAATAAATAAATAAAGCAGTAAAAATGGGTACTGCAATGTGAATGTGTGAATGCAATTGGTCTATGTGATGTGATGTACTACAAGAGGTTACTGCGAATACTCCACATGAAGCTGAGGAGGATTGCATTTGTGGGTCCAATGATTAGGGGTAGAGGGCGTGGTGCTTGATCCCCCACCTTTTTATTTAACTGAGAACAAACATAATACTGTAGTAAATTAAAATTAAAAGTAAATTATTAATAAAATAAGTTAACATCCAAATAATTGTGCAGTCATAGGCATAGATATGCTTTCATACTTTCTTGTATTTCAATTTTGTCCCTCTTTATGGCCAGAATGTTCATGGGGAAGAGCTTTTATAGGGTGGGGGGGGATGCACTAGCTGAAGCATTTGAGCTGCAGCATGATTGTATATGGTGGATTTCATCATCATGGCTTTTGATGCAAGGTGAGGGGCTGGTTTGGTTTATCAGGAGGGTTACGGAGAGCAGAGAGGCCGAGATGTGTATAAGAGACAGGGGAAGGGGTGAGTGTTTATCCAAACCATAAACCTGATTACAGGCCTTTTTGCAGCGAACACTCACAAAATTTTAGTTTTCCTCCTGGCCTTACTTGTTGATTGTAGAAACATAAGAGCTTATACTCATTATTAGAGCTATTATTAGGTCAGGTCATATTGCCGTATAAATAAAATGCAATGAGTGATTTCTGCGGCCATTTGTCCCAGCTTAAACTTTTTGCTGACGATATTAAATTTTACAAAACTGTCAACAACCAAGATGATACAAATTCTTTACAAAAAGATTTAGAGGCTGTAGTGAACTGGGGTCTACAAAAATCGCAACTACCCTTTAATGAAGGAAAATTTAAGGTCATCCAGAAAACATCCTTGGAGTATGGAAACTTAATTTAGTGTCCTTCATACAAGAAAGATGCAGATGCACTCGAGAAAGTTCGGCAGAGAGCTACTCAACTTCTACCTGGACTTAAAAAGTCTCAGTTAACCGGAACACCTAATTAGCCTCAATCTTCCAACACTAGCGTATAGAAGGAAACAAGCCGATGTATTGAGATTTTTTAAATCTTAAAAAGGAATAGACAATCTCAGAACTGCAGATTTGTTTATATTGGATACTGCATCCCGAACCAGAGGTCATTCTTTAAAAATTAAAAAACTAACTAAAGCTAATTCTAAATTAAGGCAGAGCAGCAATAAATGATCGGAATAACTTACCAGAAACGGCAGTAAAAACGTCATCCAAATATAATCGGAACTAAAGAAACATTGGTTATCCCACTCACTGAAGTTCAACCCTTATATGAGATCATGGCAGGGAGTACAGAGAGGGGCATATAAGCAATAGCTTGAAGCCCAACACCAAAAGTAAAGTAAGTAAAGAGGATTTAACACAAATTAATACTTTCTGCAGAAACTACATCCTCAGACAATGCGTTACATTCATTAAGTGAGCGAAGAGAAAATGCATATTTACGGAAGTTATGCTTGCGAATTTTTAATGTACCAGTATGTCCTCTGGTTTTTGATTCTCTATCAATCTCAAAAAACTTCCACTGTGCAAGTAGTCCATTCCCTTTAGGATATCAGCAGTTACTGTTTACTGTTCTTAAATTTTTAACTATTTTATTCTATTTTTGGCATAATTAAAACAAACATACCAATTCGAACCCTCCATGAACATGAGCTTCTGAAGTAGGAATACAATATAGGCTGAAAGTAGAAGAAATTGTTAATAAATGAACTAGACAGAAGTTACTCCAACGAAAACCCATTGAGCTTGCATTATTATTAACTTCATATTCACTGGCAGTGGCATATCAAATCCAATCTTTGACTTATCTTATAAGGCACATTATGCTACTCTCAATGTGCTAAGGAAGAAAACAGAAAAGAGAACGCATGAAAATTAAAAATAAAGACAGAAAGAAAAAAATTAAAAGCCATAAAAGTAAAAAAATGCGGGGGAAAAAATTTAATAATATTAATATTAATAATAATAATAGTAATCAAATTTTTAACAATAATAATAATGATAATAATAATAATAACCATAACAATAATAATAATAATAATAATAATAATAATAATAACAATAATAATAATAGGCCTAACATTATAACAACATACAAATTCAATAATAATAGGATTAGGGTATTAAACACAATATAAGCAATAAACATCAAAATAAATAAAACTTTAAAATGACAAAATGAGACATCTAAACAATTCGTCCCACGTCTGGCGGTGCTTGCTCTTGCTTGGTATTGATTTTGCTCCTTTGAATATTGTCGTTTTGGTATTTGTCATTGCCGTTTTGGTCTGTTGCCATTTTGGAACAGTACTCTTATCATTGCCATTTTGGTCTATTGCTGTTTTGGTTATTGCCATTTTAGTCATTGCTGTTTTGGTTTATTGCCATTTTGACCTGCTACCATAGTGTTGTTTTTTTTCACTAAAGGATATGTATGCTGGTAGTTATACACGCAGTAATAAAAATGACTGGCAGTTTATCTACAACAATGTTAATACTAGCCTAGCCTAGGCATATGTAATTATCAATTTTCGCGAAAAGGCCACATTCGAAACTGCACTTAATGAGTTTGCAATATGCTTACCAGATCATACCACCATGGCATGATGACTCACACTGCCCGGCTTGCCTACTACTACTACTGTACGG
>NW_022688484.1:284729-296318 GCF_011630105.1 Anneissia japonica | reverse complement strand
CTACTATCTAAGCCTGCTCCTCCTCTCTAGGCCTAGACTAGTAACCTAGCCAAAGTAAGTAGGCTAAGCGACTCACTGAATTTCAGCTATCCTAGAGACTAGTAGTAGTAGCTAGTAGGTTAGCCCTAAGCCCAGCTGTACAGGGAGTTTGCCTAGGTAACTTACTTTTGAATTCATTGTAACGTTTATAGATGTTTTGCTGTCACCAAAGAGGAACGAACTAGGCCTAGGCCTAGGTCCTAGATAACTCTACTCTCAGCTTTCACCAGGCCAGTCGGCGCGATTACCAGGGTTGCAATGCCAGCTAGATAGACAGGCTTCGCGCGTGGTTTCACGAACACACGCCCTCTCACGGCCAAATGCGGGAAACTTTTTTTTACTCAAATTAACATTATCAACCAAAATTCGCCATTCAAATAGTCAGATAATAGTGGGTCATTAATTGAGTTGAGCATAAAAAAAATCAGTAGTCACTCGTTTGAAATGGAAAAATTAAAAAATTATATAGGCATATTATATAGCATCGATCAATAAAATCTGAAATTTTACTAAACTGTTGCTTATGTCCTCTTTATTTATGAGTATACAATATTCTTACATATGTCTGTGTGTCATGTACAATTCCAAAGTATTATTGAGTTCTTAAATTTAAATGATTTTTCTACTCTTACTGTATATACATCAGCATACTATTTACCACTAGAGGGTACGGAGAGCAGAGAGGCCGTTGGGGGTCCGCGCCGCTGCGTCTATAGGGATTGAACTTCCCATCTACAATCCGGGATTCTGCGCTCTTTGTTTGTTTGTTGTTTTTTTGTTTGTTTTTTTTTTTTTTTTTTGGGGGGGGTGGGGTTTTCCCTGCTTGCTATGTGTTTACTCAGGGCTTTTCTGACCAGTATTTGCACTTTCCGTGCATGGATCTTCTTCAAACGTTGTCCAAGCAAAACATGTGCATATTCAAATGTGACGTCATTATATTTCAAAAAAATTATTGAACTTCCCATCTACAATCCAGGATTCTGCGCTCTTTGTTTGTTTGTTTGTTTTTTAAATCCCAGCTTGCTATGTGTTTACTCAGGGCTTTTCTGTCCAGTATTTGCACTTTCAGTGTATGGATCTTCTTCAAACGTTGTCCAAGCAAAACATGTGCTTATTCAAATGTGACGTCAATCTATTTCAAAAATTTATTTATTTATTCCCAAATTGAAAAAAAAAACCTATCAGGTGAACGGTGCAAAATTGTTGCTTCCTCTGTGCAGGCGTCTGTTTCGGAATTTTTTTTTAGCATGGTTAGCTAGTTGTCCTATTAAAATAGATTTTACTATTGCTTTCTCTACATCGCTTTAGAGGCCGCGTATTATGCGTTGTAGACCATTAGCATTATAAACTTTTATAAATTTCACCTTATCGGGGTCTGGTATAGGCATTATTCGGTCTTAAATCAAGGAATCAATTAAAATTTATTGCCGACAATACAACGTGATACAGTCGAAATTTAGATAATAATTATTGCATGTTTAACTTTTATGATTTTAAAGTAATCGTGTGCTTTTGAGTAATGATAATGGTAGTGATAATGATAAACAAATGAAAAGAAATTGTGGAAAGCGTAATTTCGCAAGACGGAAGACGTTAAAAAGATGAAGAATGATATTATGATGATGATAACTAATTATTATGGAGATGATGATTATGATGATGGTAATAATAATAATAATAATAATAAATGATAATATCAACAATAACAGTACAGTAATAACAATAATTTAAGAAATATATTCTATCTATATTTTTATAACTATTTTAATCAAAGTTCTGTCCAAGGAAGACGTGTTTTATTTTTTTGTATCTTATGAGAGGAGGTGAGCTCATAAGGGCCCGGGGACCAGCAAGGTTCTGTAGTCGGGGTGCAAGGAGACAAAATGAATAAAGCAGACTGGATGCTGTAGACAGTTAGAGGAGGCTCGCCCGGAAAAAAACAATGTTATCCAGGTGTCGAGGAATATGCACTTTCTTCAGAAGTATGTTAATGACTTTCTATACCTAAAATCATTATTTCGATGGAACGAAATATTATTTCGAGGGAACGAAGTATTACTCAGGTGCCCGCTCCAGGGGAGCGAAATATTATTTCGGGGGAAAGAAATATTAGTTTGAGGGAACGAAATAATATTTCGAGAGAACAAAATATTATTTCGAGGGGACGAAATACTATTTTGTTCTCTCGAAACGATTTCATTCCCTCAAAATAATTTCGAGGGAACGAAGTGCAGCGCCCTCTTAAAGCACAGCACACAATGTCATGTCATTATACCCACTGATATACAGTTTTGAATAATTATTGAATACTGTACTACCGATGAGTGGACCTTGCTGACCGTTTTTGTTATCGTTGTTGGTAATTTTTGAGTTTGTGATATGAGTCTTTATAGATCAAAAATTATTTTCTTCCTGTCTGCTACTATTATAGTTTTCCTAATGGTAAGTAACATATTTAAGTCATATTGCTATGTTACCCAGGTAACAAGCCCATAAGGGACCCATATGGTGCCCATATGCAGATCTATATGGGTACCATATGTGCTATCCTTGAGGAAACCTCCGGATTCTGCACCCAAGATCCATGTGGGGCACATCTGATTTAGCCCATAGCCCAGATATAACCCATTTGGGGACCATATGGAACCCACGTGCATGTTTACATGGGTGGCATATGGGTTTCCCATATGGGACCTATATTTCCAGACCCATATGGTACCATACGGACTATCCTTGAGGAAACCTCCGGATTCTGCACCCAAGCCCCATGTGGGGCACATGTGGTTTAGCCCATAGCCCAGATATAACCCATTTGGGGCCCATATGGAACCATATTTCCCGACCCATGGATACCATATGGACTAGCCCCTAAGGCACCCTCCGGATTCTGCACCCAAGCCCCAAGTGGGGGCCCACATCTTTCAGAGACCCCATATGAGGCCAACATGGTACCCTCATGCATTTGTACATGGGTGGTATATGGGGCCCATTAATTTCTGGCCCATATGGATGTAATATGGGTTTGCCCATATGGAGCCCCTCGTATTCTCCACCAAAGCCCCATGTGGGACAAATATGGCACCCATTGCAACTGCACATGGGTGCTATATAATAGGTGTCCCATATGTGAGGCCCATATTTTCTGGCTCATATGGATGGCATATTGGTTTGCCCATATGGGAGCCTGTATGGTTTAGCTGACATGGCCCAGATAGAACAAATATGGAGGTCACACATTTCTGACTTGGCTTCTAACTGGTTTGAATATTGGCGATGACCATGAGCTAGATGTACATTTCAACAAATTACTCCTTTTCTGAAAATAAAACTTTTCAATTGTACGTATAGTACAAAATAATTTCACTGCAATGATTAAACAAAACGGTTATTTCATTTAACACATTTTGTAGAGAAAGCAATTGTCAATTGCAAATACAAAATAGTGGTAAATGAAATCCAAATTTCTTAATGTCCCTCAATAAGTATACAATTCAATTTCTCCAGCTCCTTGGAAAGTAAGAGTATTCCATCGCTTTGATAGCATTGAGAATATCACATATTTAAAGTTTTTACAGATTATGAATATCCTCAAATTGATAGGGTCCATGCAAGAGTGTATCAATAAGAATCGTAAATAGATTCACAATGAATCATAGTAACAGACAGTACGAATGCCTTTTTCCCTAATATTTTTCACAAAAGTTATTAAGAAAGTATTCAATCGCCTCCTTTATTTCACATCGAGTTGCATCCTCGCATTTCAGAATTCTACAAACTGGCCCTGGAAAAAAAAAAGAAAACCTAAAAATAATAGCTTTTAAGATTTACTCACTTAGATTTATCAAATAAAAAAAATTAGTGTTTTCATTGACTTTGGTTTTTGTACAAATTTACTTTAGGTCTGAACTATTGATATAGGTGACATGTCTGAACTATTGATATAGGTGACATGTCTGCTAACCGGTTATTTTTTAAATCATATTAAATTGTTGTTACGGACCTGTTTGGGGTTCCGTACGGTTCGGAGACATATTAACGATGCTAAGTGGTTAAATCCTGGTCTTAAACGTTAAATTTTATATAGACAGTGGGCTTGGTTTAACGATAGAGATTTATATTCTGTTTTAAAAGGATGGGTACGATGTCAAATTCGCAGGGCGAAAAAGAATTATCATGACCAAATTATCGGTCATTTAAAGCATGGGACTTGTGATTGGTGGTCTGAAATCAATAAAATTCTTCCAAGTAAAAAGAAATCAGCAACTTCCTTTATAACTGCCGAGGGTGTCCAAGTTAACGATTCCTTTGAAATAGCCTCCCGCTTTAATATTCAATTTTCTTCGCAATGTTCTAGTGACTTTCCATTTAGTATTCCTAACTCCTGTCTACCCCTTTCCTTGTTTGATTGCCCTGATGTTTCTATTGAAGAAATAAAGAATGCTGCTTCCAAATTAAGCTCATCAAAATCTCCTGGTCCTGATGGCCTAAGTAATTTTATTTCAAAAATTATTGCCCCTTTCTGTGAACGATTTCTGAGTTCCTTTTTTACTTTTTCTTTAAATCTATGTTCCATCCCAGCTGACTGGAAAAATGCAATTGTTCATCCCCTCTATAAGAGTTCAAGTAAATCAAATTTTTCTAATTATCGTCCTGTTTCTGTTACCTCTCCCTTTTGTAAACTTTTTGAAGGTATTATTAGTACGCGGATTAATGCTCAAATTAATGATAGGTTGTCTAAATTTCAGTATGGCTTTCGTTCGGGTAAATCTACAATTGATTCTTTACTTTATGTTACCCATAACCTTTTTAAATCTGCTGATTCGAACCTTATTTCCAGACTACTCTCGGTTGACATTTGTCGTGCATTTGATTCAGTGCCCCATGGACTGTTATTGTTTATCCCATACATTTCGCCTTGATCCCACTATTGTATCGTGGATTGCCAATTGACTAAACAATGCTGCCGTAATTTGGAAAAAGGCATTAACTCCACTTTTTGAGATTTTTGGATTTTTGTTTTTTTGGCTTCCCATAGATGTAATCTATCATGTGAATTGATCATATACTCAAAAAAATGTCCAGAAATATGAAATAAATATTATATTTACGCATTAACTCCAATCCATGAATGCAGAATAATTTGGAAGAAGGCATTATCTCCACCAAACAATGAACAGATCATAATGAACCAATCACAGAAGACAATTACGCATAGTTAATTAGTGATGATAGCTTGTAAATGCACATAATGCCTAGCTTTACTTAGGTTTAAAAAAAATGGCATATTAAAAAATCTTCTACCACTAATGAGCGAGAATAAAAAAGCCTTTTGGAGGAACATTTCCTGTTGGCGATGTCGCTGATTTGATAGATAATTGAGTGAAAAATCAGGCCAATAATCGCAATAAAATACAGAAAATATCATTATATTGAACGCTGATAAAAGTTCTAAAATCACAATAAAAATAAAGAAAAGAATATTTCATTATCTTCAATGCTGTTAAAGTAATAAAATCACAAAAAATTAAGAAAATAATATTTCATTATCTTCAATGCTGGTAAAATGATGTTGCCAAATAAAAGAGAAAACCTAAAACTCGTCTAACTTTGATTCATTTAGATTATAATTATCTACCACACCATTTTATAGAACCTCACATTTACCTCACCGAATATTGTCTTTAATGTCGAATAATAGCTTAAAAAGTATAATTTTTGTATTTGGGCACTTTTTACATGATTCGTTAATATATGAAGATTCGAAATATGTAACTTCGCGTTTTTAAAATAGAAGTCTGTAAATTTAGTATACGTAAGAGGTTCTACTAAAGTATATTAATATTATTCTTCATAATATAATCATCATATATCAATATCATTGTATTCTGATTGAATATAAAAATGATAGCAGCTTAATTTGAACAATAATAATAATTTTATCTATTTTTATACGTGTACAATACAATGACGACCCCTAAATTGATTATAAATTTATACTATAATATTAATTTTAACTTACATGGACTAAATTTAGTGAAATATATAATTGACACTGGCATACATTATTTGTTTGTCAGAAATACTGTAATTTGGTAACGTAAGATATACATTTCACGGAAAAAACTGGAGTTAATGCCTAACTTCAGATTTTTCACACACCATTGACTCCTGTTATAATTTGGAATAGTGCATTATCTCCATTTAAATAGGGTTAAAGAACAAAAATCACCATGAAAATTATTTAATATGTATTTTAATTATATGTTTAGTATATTTGCCAAAACAAATTACTAGAATTCATTTCCAGTACAAAAGGCTAACGACAAACGCGTTTTGCTCAATAACTCAAAACTAGGATTTTGGAGTTAATGCCTTTTTCCAAATCACGGCAGAATAGATCTTAACAAACTTCCTTTCAAGGTATTCTTTTTGATAAGCTCCCCGTTCTTAGTGGTGTTGTTCAAGGAAGCAAACTTGGCCCGACGTTGTTTTTGTGTTTCATCAATGATATTGTGGATTCACTTCGTGATTGTTCTTTTTCTCTCTATGCGGATGACTTAGTAATCATTTGTTGTTTTCAAAATGACCTCTTTGATCCACTTCCATTAGCTACCGCCTCTCTTGAACGTTGGTCCATTTCTAATGGCCTTTTATTTTCTCCTTCTAAATGCAAAATAATGAATATCCAGTTTCGTAAGACACCGTATATTTTCGATCCAATTTTATTGTATAATTCTCCAATTGAAACAGTCAAGTCTCTTAGTACCTTGGATTTATTATAAGTGATAACCTCAAGTGGCATGCACAAGTCCTTTAGTCATATAAATCAGCCTTACGTAAATTATCTATTTTAAAATATTTTAAACATTCTCTTAATGAAAAATCTTTGGCACTTTTATTTAAATCGCATGTTCAACCTTCGTTAGAATATGCTTGTTGTGTTTATGGTCAACTCCCACAATGTGAACTTGCCTTATTTAAACGCGTCGAACTTATTTTTGCTAAGCTCTTATTTGATGATGCTACTTACTCTGCGTGTGTTAATATTTTTGCTGATTATAACATTTTTACATTTGAAAAGAGAATTAAATTTTTTACACTCTGTGCTTTTGGCCGAATTCTTAGGACTCCTGACCATCCCCTTTATTCTTTTCTTCCTTCTCTTCCTTCACATCGCCAATCTTCTATTGCTCTTAGGAATTCTCGTCACCTCAGATTTTTAAATGTTTCTTCTAAAACCGATCGTTTTCATAAATAAATCTTTCCTTCCATTTTCTCTACGTCTTCTTTCATCTCTTAATCTTGACCATGATAAATTAAACATTGTTTCCATCCGGAATGCCCTTTCTATGAAGTAGTTGCATGTGCTTTATTTTATATGTTTTTCTTTTCAATGTATTTATGTGTAGGCCTATATATGTATAGTTTAAGCGGATAGTAGCCCTCGATGGCTTATGAAGCAATAAAGTGAATTGAACCCCTTTGGGATTACATACAATCATCACAGCACAATTATGACAGATTATTACATTTTTTATGCATTAGAGGGGTGAGAAGATCTAATTTTAATTACGATAAAGTATTTTTACTGGGCTTCAGCGTTCGATTTACCCAGCAGATAGGCAGGCTTGTGCCTGGGCCTAGCTAGCATTAGACAGAGGCTGTAGGCTTTTCTAGCCTAGAACTCATGATACGATATTTTATGGTATGGTATTCATCTCATAAATAAATTCAGGTGTTAGGGCACATATAAAGAATTATAAGATTAATACTCCTTTTTTTTTAAATGTGATGAGGGTGGGTTTTTTTTATTCCCACATTAATATTTCCAAATTGTTAATGTGCTCAGGAATGATAATCTAACAATTTTTTTTTTATATGTGCCCTTATTAATTCGCGAAAGTTTCATGTCACAAAAGTTTCTTGTTTTACATTAGTTATTTGATGATGCTACTTACTCTTCGTGTGTTAATATTTTTGCTGATTATAACATTTTTACATTTGAAAAGAGAATTAAATTTTTTACACTCTGTGCTTTTGGCCGAATTCTTAGGACTCCTGACCATCCCCTTTATTCTTTTCTTCCTTCACGCCGCCAATCTTCCATTGCTCTTAGGAATTCTCGTCACCTCAGATTTTTAAATGTTTCTTCTAAAACCGATCGTTTTCATAAATAAATCTTTCCTTCCATTTTCTCTACGTCTTCTTTCATCTCTTAATCTTGACCATGATGAATTAAACATTGTTTCCATCCGGAATGCCCTTTCTATGAAGTAGTTGCATGTGCTTTATTTTATATGTTTTTCTTTTCAATGAATTTATGTGTAGGCCTATATATGTATAGTTTAAGCGGATAGTAGCCCTCGATGGCTTATGAAGCAATAAAGTGAATTGAACCCCTTTGGGATTACGTACAATCATCACAGCACAATTATGGCAGATTATTACATTTTTTATGCATTAGAGGGGTGAGAAGATCTAATTTTAATTACGATAAAGTATTTTTACTGGGCTTCAGCGTTCGATTTACCCAGCAGATAGGCAGGCTTATGCCTGGGCCTAGCTAGCATTAGAACAGAGGCTGTAGGCTTTTCTAGCCTAGAACTCATGATACGATATTTTATGGTATGGTATTCATCTCATGAATAAATTCAGGTGTTAGGGCACATATATAGAATTATAAGATTAATACTACTTTTTTTTTTTTAATGTGATGAGGGTGGGTTTTTTTTTATTCCCACATTAATATTTCCAAATTGTTAATGTGCTCAGGAATGATAATCTAACAATTTTTTTTATATGTGCCCTTATTAATTCGCGAAAGTTTCATGTCACAAAAGTTTCTTGTTTTACATTAGTTGTTTGTATTTAGTTGTTTAGCTGTAGGCCAGTAAAAGTACTTTATCGTAATTAAAATTAGATCTTATCAGCTGTACAGCTAAAAGTGCCTGGAAAGTGACATGTGTCCCGGCAAAATATGACCAGCTGATTTTTGCAGTATACACTCTCCAACACATCAGGAGCATGTGTAAAAAGTTCTCAAACAAACTCTCATCCAAAACCTGTCATCGGTGCATTTCAATATACCCCATTATGCTAAAAACGCACACTTTTTGAGTCTGGCCCCATGTTTAGAGGTCATTAAAATCATGGCCAAATCTCTGTAATAATTGAGTGTTCAGAATCTAGCAGCAAAGAGAGTTCACAACCTATAGAGAGATTTTGGTTTCATTATTTATTTCTTAAGACTTAAAAAATCAACTGAAAAACTTTAAAAAATGAAGTAAATTTGTCTTTTCTTCAATATCATACAAAGTTCCGAGGTCAATAAGATTATGCTAAACATACTTTATTCATTGAGCGTTTGGATTTCAACAGCAAAGACAGTTCCTAACAGATATACAGATTATCGTATCGTTATTTAATTATTAAGAGCTTCAAAAATAAAAAACCTAAAAAAATGAAAATGTCTTTTTTTTTTTAAATCTCGTACAAAGTTCTGAGGTCAATAAAATCGTGCCAAACATACTGTAATCATTGGGTATTTAGATTCCTACAGCAAAGACAGTTCCTAACAGATATAGAGATTGTGGTATCATTATTTATTTATTAAGACTTAAAAAAATGAACTTCAAAAAATAAAGAAAACATATGTATTTTTTAATCGTGTATAACGGTTCTGAGGTTCATGGTCATATTAAAATCATGCCGCAATCATTAGTGTTTAGATTCCTACAGCAAAGGTGGTTCCTTTTTACACTTTTGTGGGGTCGTTCCACTTTTATTTCATCAAAATACCATCATTCATATATTAGAGCAATGACATAGGTAGTTACTTAATGTATTATTTCCATTTGAGTTTAGCTAAAGTACTTAACTTACTTAAATTTATCTTTTAATTTTATCTTTCGTTATTGACACATTTTATAAATTTTAATCTTCCTTCTTCCTCTTTCTCTACAACCAACACTTACAATATTCCGTAAATACAATAGAAATAAATCTAACAAATAATTACATAAATAATGCTTTCCGTACTCCTTAGTGTGCTTTACATCTCATGGTTTAAAATTGCTTATCGTCTCGTGCGTTAAGTTCTTTCTGTTACGTTACATTTTTGTATTTTCTATATTTTAATAAAGGTACTGTAATTAAATTATTCTCATCATCAACTTCTTCATAAATAAACGCCACAAATACTATAGAAATAAAATTTTATTTACTTAAATTCAGAATCACGCCAGTAAATCTATTGACGACTCGGCCATAAGATTACGTTCATGCATGGCCTTCCAAATCTTTCCATTGTTTTGCGCACATTCTAAATGTATTCCATCTTGACTTTATAAAAGGTTGTACTCCGCTTGACCGAACATCATCAAAATGCATTGTGCAGCGAAGATTCTTTGGTTTTACCCCCTTTTTACAGATTTTTTACTTTATTCGATTTTATTTTGGCTGTTAAAATTACATCCAAGTGTTTCCATATTAAAACAATACTTGTCTTGTTGGAGTAATTTCGAATGATATTAATCTATATAAACTGTTCGTTTGCATTGTGGTGTGAAAACAATTTCTTGAAACTTGATCAATTAATAATTTGTATTCATCCCACATGGGGTGATTATGAAAAAATAGGACTGAATACACAAAATGTAATTAAAAACATGTATACATATAAATACACAAGGATAGCACAGTTTACATAAAAGTTATCAAAGGCCTATACAGTAAAAAATATCTTACTTTATCATTATATTTCATTGTAGAACATTTAATTGTTTATTATTCTTATTTAAGAGCCAATACTGCAGGTTGGAACAAATGTATTTAACTTCCTTTTTGCCCACACACAGGACATTCGTATTATATCTATATCAAGATCAATATCGGGCTAAAAGTAGAAAATAATAATAAGGCTGTAATAAAAAGTTCATATGGTCTTAAATAAAAGAATCCTAAACATACAAAACTACCGAAGCTACATAGGCTTAACTATTAGCAAAGGCATATTCATGAACAATACCTCTATCTTTATTGAGGCCGTTAACATGGGTTCTTAGGCGGTGGATTCATTTGGTTTCTTTATGTTTAGGATTCTGATATTGATCTTGATACATATCACTATAATACATGTTTATATTATAATCCTTGCTATTTATCTGTACACTTGAGAATGATACTCATTACATACGCTCTATAGTTTCATTGTTAATCTCTTAATTAGACGCCTACTGATAGAAATAACTATCACCTTTATTGTATATATTACTTAGCTTTATGCAATGTAGATCAGTTACGCTGATGAAGTCTTCAGGAGAGGACGAAATATTCGTTTAAATAAAATATATTTATGTTCCGAAATATGTCAACATTTTCTATGTCCTACCCAAAATTTTCAGAATCGAACAGAAGAACTATCCGGACATCTCCGGAATAGAAATTATCATCGAGGACCCATTGAAAATGCTATAAAAAAAAAAAAAAAAGCAAAGGACATACCTCGTGCTCAAACACTGACGTACAAACCACGTCAACGATCGACAAAAT
>NW_022688484.1:278979-284472 GCF_011630105.1 Anneissia japonica | reverse complement strand
TGGTGTCCACGAAAGGATAGCAGAGAGAATGCGGGACTTATAGGCCACAATAGCATGACATCGGCAATTGTTGTGACAAAGTTGAAAAATCTAAGACAGACCACAAGGCTGTGAGAGACGTTTTTATTCGTGGGACGGGCAAGGGTTCGGCCAATGTAATAAGGGATGACCCGAAATCGGCATGCCCACACTACCACGCGCTAAACGAAATACTTGGGGGAAAACCCAGTGTAAACCCTCCAGCTGGACTCCTCGGCCAGTCTAATCAACCGCAGAGACCTAGGCCTAGCTTACTCCTATAGTCTCGATCTAGCATAAACTAGTGCGAAAATCAACAGTAATTACCCACCATGCGATTGTACTTCCTGTCTAATGATGTTTTCCGTATTTCTGGTAGTCAAAATATCTCGCTCTAACCTTAACGTCGAACGCGATTAGTGGATTTAATCCAATTAACTTGGCAAGTAGATCAGCTACTTCATCTGGCTATAATCCCATATGAACCTAGCTGTTGAGAAATGGAAAAAAGGATTAGCCTTTATTGTGTTTAATCTCTTAGCTTTTCACACCTACACATAAGCAATCCTTGACTGATGCCTTATAGGATTAGCCTATATACCAAGGTTTACGGAAAGAGTCATGTAATATAAGCATAACAAGCTTGTGTCCTTGGGCAAGGCACTTTATTGCAGGTTGAGAAACGGAAAAAAGGATTAGCCTTTATTTGGTGTTTAATCTCTTAGGTTTTCACACCTACACATAAGCAATTCTTGACTGATGCACATTTATTTTATAATGTTATGCCATAAATTATATAGTGGGCTACGAATAATGTTGTATTTCATAATTTTGAACATTTTCACGCTTTTCCCGTTAAATTTGGATGAGTACTTACGAAGATATGATATTAATCACTGTTTTTGGTAATGTTTTGGTCAGCTATTCAATATAATACCTTACACCCCTCTGCCGATAGCCGATACGATACGATTTATTGGGTTCACTTTTAGATCAGTGGCACCCATCACTTAGATGGTGCACCCATTAACAATATAAAATATAAGCAAAGGAAAGCAAAAGGCAGTTCAAAAACAACAAAAGGATAAATAGCATAACAAAAAGAAAACCAAGCAATTTACAGTAAAGTTTTACCCTTATTAGTATATCTATAAAAAAAAATCTTACTAAAATATAGTAAGTAAACTGAATGAAACACACTGAGCTGCACAACAACCTGTACTTAGAAGTCGTGTGAAGTTACCGGATTATGATTTATTTTATTTATTTAATAATTTTCTTTTTCTACGGACAAGGGCAGAATTAAAGTCAAATTCAGTATAATATTACAGGTTCTTGTACAGCTCATTGCTTTTCATCCAAGCAATAGAAA
Source organism: Anneissia japonica (assembly GCF_011630105.1). NCBI lineage: Eukaryota > Metazoa > Echinodermata > Crinoidea > Comatulida > Comatulidae > Anneissia > Anneissia japonica. The sequence continues at coordinate 283,082 of NW_022688484.1, read as the reverse complement.
GGTATTTTTTTACAATATTTGTCGAAGATAAAACTTGCATCATTGTAATCAGAATCAACTAAATTGTATTTAAGGGGAAATTCATTATGGATAGACAGGTCATCAAAGAAAAGATGGTGTCTAAAATTTGCTAAACTTGAAGTAAATATATCCCAAAATATATCAAGGTTGTATTCATTAAGTTCATTTTTAAGTTCCTGGAATATTGTATCTCTAATATTGTTAAATTTACAGCATTCAAAAACAAAGTGATCTACTGTTTCTTTACACTGCAACCACTTTTACATAATTTGCAAAGACCTGTGTTTACAGTTGACCAGGCTTCTTTGCGACCTTCTAAATCAAGCGAGTTTGATCGAGCTTTAAATTTAAGAGCCACTTCTGAAAAGTTACATTTGTCAAGGAGGTATAACTCAAAATTTGGTTCAGATTTATATCTGATGTAGTCATTAAGTGACGACTTCCTTTGAGCATGATCAAACCCGTTTGATTTATCATATTATTCATTTCTTTAAAATATTTAGTCAGTGTATGTGATAAGTTAAGATTGAAACTATCTAATAAATTACAATTACTGAGACTTTTCTTAATATTATTTAACCATTGCCATTTTGAAACATCATAAACTTGAAATATATATGCTTGAAAAAGTAATCTTGGTCACCTATGATCTTCCATGTTTTTAAGTCTATTAAAGTATGTAATTCTAATGTTTGTCTGAATGGATTCTACAGAATTCCATCCTAGATCACCATAAAAGGTCCCTTCAGCAACATTTCTTGGAGATTTTAGTAAAATGGTATTGAAGGTTTTCAATACGGTCCATGGATGTTTTACTGTTGGTAAACCAGACACTACATGCATAGTTGATTGTGGGAAGACCGATTGTTTTCCAAAGTAGGTCACCATAAAAAATTCTATTAAAATCTTCTTGTTCCCTAATTATTGATCTTATATAGACAATAATTCTATTTCATTTTTTGATGATTTCATCAATATGGTAGTTATCTAATACAAATCTAGAGATAAACACACCTAGATATTTATAATTATCTGTTTTTTTAAGTATGTATCTCCAAGATTCCATATCCTGTATTTGTTAATACGCTGTCCTGTTATAAGGACAGACGACTTATCGTAGTTAAAAGCCATCTTCCATTTTTGGGCGAAATCACTTGCAGCATTCAATAATAATTCCAATCAAAATTACATCGTCTGCCCAAAAGAAGCTACCAATTTTCACATTAAAAATTTCGACCCCAAGATTTCGGCTTTTGATTAATTTATTTAGTTCATTGATATACATCGTAAAAAGAATGGGAGACAGCGGACGTCCTTGTTTTACACCTTGGGATATTAAATATATTTGTTTCGAAGCTCCCAAAAACTACCTTTTCTTTAACATTTTTATATAAATTTTTTATTATTTTAAGTAGGCTACCTTTTATTCCTAGGTTTTCAATTACAAGAAATAGACCATCTCTCCAGACGGTGTCAAAAGCCTTCCTAAAATCAAGGAAGGTCAAATATGTCTTTTTTCCTTCAGCCTGACGGCAGGAAATTAAGCTCTTTAAGACAAAAATGTGGTCTTCGCATCTTTTGTCTTTTCGAAAGCCTCCTTGTGTTTCAGACAATAGATCATTTTCCTCAAAGAAATTTGAGACCGTCTGGAAGATTATACTATTGTAGATCTTAGAAATGCAAGAGTTATGTGTAATTCCCCTGTAATTATTAAGATCTCTACGATCGCCCTTTTTATATACTGTAGTGGAATAATTGTTCCAGTATTTCATTCATCAGGAGTGCATTCAAGATCTTTACATTTGTTAAATAATTGGTAAATAGATTTAATCATACTATTTCCACCATTCTTGATTAATTCATTTGTAATTGAATCTTGGCCAGGGCTTTTGTTATTTTTACAACGAGAAATAGCATAAGAAACATCAACTATCGAAAAAGATAAATTATCCAGAGTTGGGAGATTATCCTCATTAGTTGAATTACAAATACTTTCAGGTATATTAATTAGATCAAGAGATTCATTAGACTTAGTTATTTTATATATGTTACTAAAATAAGTTTCGAGAGAATTATTAATAGTTTTTATGTCACAAGTAACATTTTTTGTACCTGGGACAAGAATCGAGTTAATGTCGAGTTAATGTACCTTTAAGTTCAACCCAGAAATCTCTACATTGTGAACCACCTTTAGCCATAATTTCTGAACATTTCTCAACTCTCTTTTGCATGATTTTACGTTTGATTAATGATTTACATTCTTTGCGTTTAATTAAATAATCATTCCATAAAGTATCACTAGTATCTTTGTCAAAACTGTTAGTATTATTGAAATTTTTCATGTAAGAACGGTGAGATTTGCATGCCTGTTTTCGAATTTTAATACTTTCTTCCACTTCTGTGTCAAACCATGGTTTGCCATTTTTACGTTTTGTTCTATGACCAATAGTGTCCTCTGCTGATTTTATTACATTATATTTCCATTCTTCCCAAGCTTGATTAATATTTAGATTAGTTGGGTCCCAGTTCGTAAAGTTATTTTTGATAGACTCTTGGAAAGGACCCCAATTTTTATCTTTATTAATATTCCAGATGATCTTGTTTTTGTTAGTAGTAGAGTCATTTCTTGCGTTAGTTTCAAATAGATCTGGTATTAAAACATTGTTGTCACTACCTAAGTGATAAGCCCCTATTTCATCAATAAACAATTCTTTTGTTTTATCATATACATTGTGTGACACAACTACATAATCAAGTACACTTTGAACGTTGTATTGTACCCATGTAAATATACCAGTGCATTTATCGCTACCATTTAACATGAAGAGGTCTCCATCATTACACAGGTTTATGAGACCCCTACCATTATAGTTAGTATCTTTTCACCTTTTATTATGTTATTCCCAACTTTCCCATTAAAATCGCCAAGAACTATTATCTTGCAATCCTCAAATTCATCCTGGATTGCTAGTACTTCGGAAAGAAGTGTGGAATAAATTTCATCTGTTAAGGGCCTATCGGTGTCTTCGCATGGAAAATATGCAGTGGCTAAAAATATGTAGAATTTGGCGATTCGTGAAATTGTACCTTAATCCAAAGCCTTTCAATATCATCTGACTTTGTGTCAAATAAATTGTCATCAAGAATTTTAATATTTTCCTTGATGTAGAACCCAATCCCTCCCTGGCTTTTCTTGTAAATACAGTTACGGTTCTTGCCGATCCAGTTAAAATTTTTAAATTTCAATTCTTCATCCCCTTTTAAGAAAGTCTCACTAATAGACCGGGAGCCCAGAAAATTTAATCATGTGAAAAGAGACAAAATGTTTGATGGTCTGGTCATGATAGTATAGGGCCAAGATACAATATTCAGTATTGCTGCCGGGGCACATCCTGTACAAGCGGGCTGGGGGAAATGAAATAGGGGGTTAAATAATGCATTTAATCATGTGGAGAGAGACATGGATAAAAATAATTGGATATTACTCCCAGGTAGATACTTGCAATAATGTCACAGGTGACAGCAACTTTTACCTGTGCGTGACCTTAAACAGTGACATTAAAGGCCACGCCCAAATACATTTAATCGTGTGAAGAGAGACACGGATGATTTTTTTTTTATTGGAACTATTATACATTGGGGGTAACAAAAATACCAATGACAGCAACTTTATCCTGTACATAAGCCCAGACAGCAGCCCCAATGGACCCACGGGGTCTTATGTAGTAGCAACATGATAAAATCAAGCAAAGAGAGACATGAATGAAACCAACTAGGAATTACTACTTGTGCATTGTAGAATGCTGAAACACCGATGACAGCAATGTTTTCATGTACGTGACCCTAAACAGTGACATTAAAGGCCACGCCCAAATACATTTAATCATGTGAAGAGAGACACGGATGAATTTTTTTTATAGGAACTATTATACATTGGAGGTAACAAAAATACCAATGACAGCAAATTTATCCTGTACATAAGCCCAGACAGCAGCCCCAAGGGACCCATGTTGGTCTTATATAGTAGCAACATGATAAAATCATGCAAAGAGAGACATGAATGAAACCAACTAGGAATTACT
>NW_022688484.1:276045-277453 GCF_011630105.1 Anneissia japonica | reverse complement strand
TGCATGCAGTTTGAGTGCATTTAGCACTGTTTCTGTCATTATTTGATTAGTTATACCACAATGCTACGCAGCAACATTGATTCTATGTTACTTCATTATAATACAGGTATGACTTCTAGAGTATTCTTTGGCAAACAGTATATCAACAAACAGTATAAGGAATTTTTTTTTTATTTGTCAGGATATTTCCGATACGATACTCCCATCACTCCCATTTATTCGAGCTCTGTTTTCACCATTATTTAATTATATAAACAGAGTGCTACACACACAAATTAATTATATACATACATACATACACATATATATATATATTATATAATTATGCATATTTGAAAATGATATCTAGTTTATTCGATATTATTGCCTTCATACCATTACTTGAATGTGATATTTAATTTTTGTCTACAGAATTTCATTTATGCTAAAGTTATCTATATACTTTTCTTAATTTTTCTTGATTTTTCTTTTATTTCTTTTCACTTTCTCCATTATATTCATTTTCTATTCTTTTTATTTCTTTTCCTTTCCAGCTTTTCTTTAATTTTCTGTTTCTTTTCCTTTTAATATTTACATATGTGTTTATATACCATTTAAAAATGATAATTAGCCATCTCATAGGCATGAGGTCTATTCGATATTAGTGTCTTCACACCATTAATTTTAATATTTGATTTATTTTTACATAATTTCATTTATGCTAAAACTAGCTTTAATATAAATGATCTTTAATATCTGCATCTATCTCTCTCCCCAGCGACGATTTGAAGACTAAGTAGACTCAAAATCGATTAGGTTTTAGGTTTTAATTCAAAGAAAATACCACTATGGCACTTGCCACCTAATTTTCGCCTCGGATTTTTTCCACTAGAAGATTTCTTTTCCATCCAGCTATTTTTCCAGGCTATTTCTTAAGGCTGTTTTCCAACTGTTATTTCCCCCCGGCTGTCTTGTCCCAGTATTTTCCGTTGTATTTTTCCTCCTAGTTTTCCAACTGAATGTTTTCATCAGTTTACCTATATGTGTAAAGTGGAACACATTATTTGTTTATGCTTTTGTTTTTGTTTTGTAAGGTTACATCATAAATGTGTGCCGATAATAAAAAGCCTTATCCAATCAATTAACTGATTGACTCTTGATGCATTTGAAATATTAATGAAGCCAAAAGACTCATTGTAGAAACGTGATTTTAAAAAGTTTGCTTCCGTGTTCAAACAAAAAAACAGGAAACCTCTTTTTAACATTGAGTACTCTTTTGTACTATAAATAGCACACTTATTTCCTGGTCGGTCTATATATCCTACTTAAGTTTTACTGCATCAGCTAATAATAATCTGGCAAGGAGTGAAAATATTATTTCCACCATTAAGAATGTCTGGTAGTGGCCATTCTTGTACTATGCCGAACA
>NW_022688484.1:274459-275895 GCF_011630105.1 Anneissia japonica | reverse complement strand
ATATTGTAAAAATGGGTAATGATCTTCAATTGGCAATGACGTGCTGTGGGTATGATATATTGGCTAAAATCAATTATTTTGGCGGCCATATTGGATTTCAAGATGGTGGCCATTAGGAGGCGTTATCTTTTGTGGTCTATTTTTTTAATGATCTTTAGGTTTCATGCTTTCTTCCAGAAGTGCACGATTCTACCTGAAATTCAACTTTAGTCGCTCTACTATATTGAAATGCTAAAACGCATTGTTACCTCAGTGTACAATACCTCCGCTGTCTCTTATACACATCTAGATGTGTATAAGAGACAGCTCAAATGGAAGTATTTCCATAGATTCTAGCCCCAAAACCTAGACTCAGAAATACCGGGATGGTGTCCGGCGGGGGATAGTTTAACTATTAGTTAAGTGTTTCTTGTTTTTGCTTAATACAGCTTTTAACATGTTATTACCTCAATGCACAATACCTCAGTATAAATTTTTAAATATTTATTGTTTTCTAACAAATGCAGGACAAAATAGAAGTATTTCCATAAATTCTAGCCCCGAAACCTAGACTCAGAAATAGCGGGATGGTGTCCAGCGGGGAATAATTTAACTATTAGTTAAGTGTTTCTTGCTTGTGCTTTGTATCGTACTGCTACAAACACATTGTTACCGCAATGTACAATACCGCAGTTCAATTGTGTATGCAATATATTAAAATCATATAGATACTTGATTTACAATCAATCCATAATCCATATGGTGGACACATTTGTTGTAATAGTAGAAGAAGCAATGTAAAACTCAAAACTGGTACCACGTTATTGACTAACTATAGTATAATGCTGTTACATCTGTAACCTAGAAGAGACTGCTGTCAAAAGTTAATACATTTTATAATGTTAGTCAAAAGTGCTACCATGTTCTAATCCCCTATGATTACATATTTTTCAACAATCTGATTGAAATACACCTTGACGCTGTACCATTTATCATGTATAGACAATTCATGTTCTGTAGTTTAATCCGATCTAATAAATATTTGTTACTGAGTTTGTATTATGGTATTGTTGTATTGTTTAACAAAATTTTATCAAACAGAAATCTATAGCTAAAGTAGTAAATAATTGCTGTCAATTGGATTTTCTTTCCAATGTTTAAAAGTTCCACTGTAAATGGTCCCATCCTTCACTTAATTCATGTTTTATTCTGAAGTTGATCTCCAGAACCACTGTCTGTGTCATAATCAGGTGTTTCAGTTGCATTCTACTATCTCTAATCATTATTAGATTCGACCATATCATACTATAAATAATAAGTCCATTTGGAAACCAGGGCTGCTGTCTGGGCTTATGTACAGGATAAAGTTGCTGTCATTGGTACTTATGTTACCCCCAGTGTATAATAGTGCAAAAAAAAAAAATCATCCGTGTCTCTCTTCACATGTCATTTGGGCG
>NW_022688484.1:269532-273789 GCF_011630105.1 Anneissia japonica | reverse complement strand
CCGCTTGTACAGGATGTGCCCCGGCAGCAATACTGAATATTTTATCTTGGCCCTATACTATCATGACCAGACCATCAAACCTTTTGTCTCTTTTCACATGATTAAATTTTCTGGGCTCCCGGTCTATAATGCCAAAAATGTCAATATTATTAGAAAACAGGAACTTATTGATTTCATACTTTTTACTTTTGAGCCCACAAATATTGTTATAAAGCTATTTTAATATTCAGGGTATCAAATTTCTTTTTATTCCTTCCTCTTCTTAAACGTGTATGTTTATAAAGATTATGCTTTAATGTGGACCTATTATTTACAAAATCAGTATCATCATTAATGTCTGTATTTATGTTTATTGTTATATTGTTATTATTAATAGGATTATTATTTATTTTTATATTACTATTTTCTATCACGGTATTACCATCGCCATTGTATGTATCAACTTTATCTACTTCATCGTTAAGAATTGAAAATCTCTTTTCTGTGTAGTAATCAATCAATAAATTAGAGTTAACATCATCTTGTATTACTATATCTCTATTTTGTATGGAATCGGCACATTCCTCTTTGTCAAACCTCTAACCTTTGAAAGTATTATGACTTTGTTTGTGTCCTTGTTGCGAGCAAGCGTGACATACAATTGGCTTCCATGGCGTCGTTGATGTTCGCAAGCAGTTTCTTTGTTCCTAATTTACTCAGATGTAATCCACTTTTGTTCAGTGAGGTTGTCTCGCACTGCTTACTAGCAAGTTTGAAATTATCATCATTGTTTACTACTATTATATTGTTTTCTTCATCGCCATTGATCTGAGATAAGAGTTCAGCTTATCAACTCGTGGTTGATTGATGGCTTGCATTGTCTATCCTAGGGCAGATAGTTAAAACAATGATCTCTATTGTTTGGTGCTTTTGTCTTAACTTCCTGTATAAGGGTATGACCTCACTGGCTTGTTTGCAAGATCATTGCTTACACAGTTATTTGTACCGCAATGTAAAATAACGGCATTCAATCCATCAAGGGATTCTGATTTTAGGGCTTCTGTTACATCATTGATTTTTGCCCCTGGACGGCAAATTACTTTGGTTTTAGCTAAGCCTCGCTGTTTGACATGCTTAATGATTGAATCGCCAATAATTATGGTGCTGTGGCGGTCATTATTGTTGGTTGCGATAGGTTGACTGGTTTCAAGTTGTTCTTTAGATGGCTCAGATGTCGAAGAATTGCCTTTAATATTGTTCAGATCTTTGGATAGTTCATTAATATCTTTTAACAGCTTTTCATTTTCCTTTCTCAAATTGAAGTTGACTGAATTTGCTTTGTTAAGATCTTCACTAATTTGTTTGATAACTTCTTTCATGGTGTATACCTGTGAAGGGATGGTTTTACATGAAGGGCAAAACCAAGTTGGCCTTTTGCCAGCACCAGTAAACCCAACACATTTTGGATGAAACTCTGTCATACACAATGCGCAACTTAAAGGTTTTCCTGTGAAATTACCGCATGAAGCAAGGCATTACTTATCAGCCAGAAAATGGTACAATGGAATAGAAACGCATTTGCCACTAAATTTTAAAATTTTCAATGCAAATTAATGTTATGTGCTACTAACTTACCTATATCCTGAGATTATTTGCCCCCACCCCCTTTCCCTTACTCTCGTTTGAAAAATTCTGGCTCTGCTCTTGATTTTTACACAGTTTTGAAGAAGATGCAATTGTTTGTGGTCCTAGGCTATATTACTATAATTATAAGGAGGTGTTCTGATGGACATTTTTAGGGACCTATACACCTTACAAATTAATTTTATTATTATTATTACTATTCTTATTGTGCCTATAGCTGGCCTAGGTATGATGTTATGCCTACCTAGCCTTTTAGATGATCATGCCCAAATGTTCTTCTAAATTTTCCATTTTTAGGTAGTAATATGACTTAGGCCTATATTTTTCGAGTTACGTCCTCATCCCTCAATATCGCTAAGCATAATGTTATATGAATGTTAGATCTAGTAACTGCATCATGAAACAAATTAAAACGGCAACAGGTAGTAAACAAGAGAAACGTTTTTTTTATTTATTTATTGTATAGTCTTCTGTGTACCTATAGTGCCTATGTAGACTATTTTTATATTTATTTTATTTTTTTTGTGCATGTTAGGATTATATATGTTATTGTCATTTTCTTTTTATGTCTAGTTGTGGGAATGGTCAACAAACAATTATTTCTGTCTCTTATACACATCTAGATGTGTATAAGAGACAGAGCTCAAAAAAGAGGAATTTTTAAACAACACAAGTGTTTTCATTTTGAAAAAAAAAAAAAATTACTCAACCCTAAATTTTAAAGATTTTTGATTGGTCAGCATTGTGCAACTTCTCAACTTTCCTTACTGACTAAAATCACACAAAATGATATGGTCAAAAGTAGATATTAAAAAATGCGAAACAGACATTGAGAAAATTGTGCAACAGATAAGGGTTTTTTTTTTGGGCTAAATACAAACCTTCTGGTTTTGTCTGTGGTTGCATCTTCCGTGCGGCCCAGTTAGTTCGGATGCATTTGGTTCCCAGTAATTTGTTACTCATCATCGTCATCGCTGTCTCTGCTTCCTGCAAAATGAAAAATAATAATGGAATAGTAAGCAAAGAACATTTAGTAACACTTCTTTCTTTGAAGATGTGTACTGCAACCCTGCTGATCTTGATATCACTTGTATGAATTAATTTATATTCCTGGTTAAAAAATATCTGTCTGCGGTTAGCTATCATCAGAAACTAATCAAATGCTATACATCACCAGCATCCCTATATTGCATGTATCTATTAAATTATCTATTACTGACCATCCCAAGAGCCAGTGGACAGACCTCAACTACAACAAGTTTCACCTAGCAAAGTGTGTAGCTATAAACTATATGTCATATACGAAATACTTCCCTTCCAACATGGTAAATACTTTCTGTGATTAGCCGTAAGAAGCTAGTTTAATACGAAGTTACACTGTTGTATACCTATAGGGGCAAACCTTTCGTGCACTGGCCTAGTTCAATTTACCTCGAGAGATTTAGAACACTTTCAGAAACCGTTACTGTCATAATCGTCATCTACTGTGCAAAGATGGACTAGTATACAAATTAACTTCCCTTGGTTTTCTTACCTATCACCTTGTCTAACTCATCACACTTACTATGCGTGTGATGGTAGGCGTACAAGCATTTTAATATTGTTGTTATGAAACTGACAACGTTTGTGCTGGAAATATTGCGTTGTTACTGCTAGGGCCATTATTACAATTACTATTGAACCAGGCTTATCATTATAATACCATTACTTTTTCTGCATAATAATTACACTTATTGTTAATAATCTGGATCTCATATTCACAGGCATAACGCTGTCTCTTATACACATCTAGATGTGTATAAGAGACAGGAATAAAGAATGGAAGCTAGCCAGTAATACAATAAGAGAGGTAAACAGTTATTAATATTTAGGGGTTATTATTTCATCAAATTCAAGGAAGCATACTCATTATGAACATGTTTTTCAAAAGGGAAATCGCATCATCGCCTACTAGGTCGGCCACAGCCGAGTCATCGCCTATATTAAGGGTATTATAGCAAACCTAGATGATTTTAATCGTGTTTACTATGGGAATATATTGTGGCTGTCTCTTATACACATCTAGATGTGTATAAGAGACAGGAATCTGAGAGATGAAGGTATAGGGTATCTTCGTGAACTGCTAGTGTGGTACGTGCCATCGCGAACTCTCCGCTCTGGTACTGAGAAACTTCTGCTTGTTAAACACGTTCATGGGGTGATCGATTATTTGCTGTTGCGGCTCCACGCCTTTGGAATAAATTGCCAATAAATATTCGCTCGTGTCAGTCTACTGCTTTGCTAAAAAAAAAGCTCTGAAGACGCATCTGTTGTCGACTGCTTTTTCACAGCTCTCTGTTTGTCTTGCTTGCTTGCTTAATCGTTTTAGTTAGATACTCCCATTAATTGAGCACCTGTGAGTAATGAATAGACGGGCCGGCCCCAGTGCCTTAAATTGCAGTGTAAATCGGTGATGGTGTGGTGTTTCTTTTCTTGTAACTTTAAGGTTCAACTTCCTCCTGTAACGCATTGAGCACTACTGCAATTGATTTGTGCGCTTTATAAATATTATTATTATTATTATTATTATTATTATTATTATTATTATTATTATTATTATTATTATTATTATTATTACTATTACTACTATTATTA
>NW_022688484.1:245626-262980 GCF_011630105.1 Anneissia japonica | reverse complement strand
ATCATATACATTGTGTGACACAACTACATAATCAAGTACACTTTGAACGTTGTATTGTACCCATGTAAATATACCAGTGCATTTATCGCTACCATTTAACATGAAGAGGTCTCCATCATTACACAGGTTTATGAGACCCCTACCATTATAGTTAGTATCTTTTCACCTTTTATTATGTTATTCCCAACTTTCCCATTAAAATCGCCAAGAACTATTATCTTGCAATCCTCAAATTCATCCTGGATTGCTAGTACTTTGGAAAGAAGTGTGGAATAAATTTCATCTGTTAAGGGCCTATCGGTGTCTTCGCATGGAAAATATGCAGTGGCTAAAAAATATGTAGAATTTGGCGATTCGTTAAATTGTACCTTAATCCAAAGCCTTTCAATATCATCTGACTTAGTGTCAAATAAATTGTCATCAAGAATTTTAATATTTTCCTTGATGTAGAACCCAACCCCTCCCTGGCTTTTCTTGTAAATACAGTTATGGTTCTTGCCGATTCAGTGAAAATTTTTATATTTCAATTCTTCATCCCCTTTTAAGAAAGTCTCACTAATGCCAAAAATGTCAATATTATTAGAAAACAGGAACTTATTGATTTCATACTTTTTACTTTTGAGCCCACGAATATTGTTATAAAGCTATTTTCTTTTTATTCCTTCCTCTTCTTAAACGTGTATGTTTATAATTATTATGCTTTAATGTGGACCTATTATTTACAAAATCAGTATCATCATTAATGTCTGTATTTATGTTTATTGTTATATTAGGATTATTATTTATCTTTATATTACTATCTTCTATCACGGTATTACCATCGCCATTGTATGTATCAACTTTATCTACTTCATCGTTAAGAATTGAAAATCTGTTTTCTGTGTAGTAATCAATCAATAAATTAGAGTTAACATCATCTTGTATTACTATATCTCTATTTTGTATGGAATCGGCACATTCCTCTTTGTCAAACCTCTAACCTTTGAAAATATTATGACTTTGTTTGTGTCCTTGTTGCGAGCAAGCGTGACATACAATTGGCTTACCATGGCGTCGTTGATGTTCGCAAGCAGTTTCTTTGTTCCTAATTTATTCAGATGTAATCCACTTTTGTTCAATGAGGTTGTCTCGCACTGCTTATTAGCAAGTTTGAAATTATCATCATTGTTTACTACTATTATATTGTTTTCTTCATCGCCATTGATTTGAGATAAGAGTTCAGCTTATCAACTCGAGGTTGATTGATGGCTTGCATTGTCTATCCTAGGGCAGATAGTTGAAACAATGATCTCTATAGTGTTTGGTGCTTTTGTCTTAACTTCCTGTATAAGGGTATGGCCTCACTGGCTTTGTTTGCAAGATCATCGCTTACACAGTTATTTGTACCGCAATGTAAAATAACGGCATTCAATCCATCAAGGGATTCTGATTTTAGGGCTTCTGTTACATCATTGATTTTTGCCCCCTGGACGGCAAATTACTTTGGTTTTAGCTAAGCCTCGCTGTTTGACATGCTTAATGATTGAATCGCCAATAATTATGGTGCTGGGGCGGTCATTGGTTGCGATAGGTTGACTGGTTTCAAGTTGTTCTTTAGATGGCTCAGATGTTGAAGAATTGCCTTTAATATTGTTCAGATCTTTGGATAGTTCATTAATATCTTTCAGCAGCTTTTCATTTTCCTTTCTAAAATTGAAGTTGACTGAATTTGCTTTGTTAAGATCTTCACTAATTTGTTTGATAACTTCTTTTATGGTGTGAAGGGATGGTTTTACATGAAGGGCAAAACCAAGTTGGCCTTTTGCCCGCACCAGTAAACCCAACACATTTTGGATGAAACTGTCATACACGATACGAAACTTAAAGGTTTTCCTGTGAAATTACCGCATGAAGAAGGCATTACTTATCAGCCAGAAAATGGTACAATGGAATAGAAACGCATTTGCCACTAAATTTTAAAATTTTCAATGCAAATTAATGTTATGTGCTACTAAACTTACCTATTCTGAGATTATTTGCCCCCCCCCCCTTTCCCTTACTCTCGTTTGAAAAATTCTGGCTCTGCTCCTGATTTTTACACAGTTTTAAAGAAGATGCAATTGTTTGTGGTCCTAGGCTATATTACTATAATTATAAGGAGGTGTTCTGATGGACATTTTTAGGAACCTATGTATTATACACCTTACAAATTAATTTTATTATTATTATTTATACTATTCTTATTGTGCTTAAGCTGGCCTATGTATGATGTTATGCCTACCTAGCCTTTTAGATGATCATGCCCAAATGTTATTCTAAATTTTCCATTTTTAGGTAGTAATATGACTTAGGCCTATATTTTTCGAGTTACGTCCTCATGTTGCTACTTTCATCCCTCAATATCGCTAAGCATAATGTTATATGAATGTTAGATCTAGTAACTGCATCATGAAACAAATTAAAACGGCAACAGGTAGTAAACAAGAGAAACGTTTTATTTATTTATTGTATAGTCTTCTGTGTACCTATAGTACCTATGTAGACTATTTTTATATTTATTTTATTTTTTTCGTGCATGTTAGGATTATATATGTTATTGTCATTTTCTTTTTATGCACCTAATATGCTCATCTGTGTTTGGATTTTTTTTTTTCTATTTGTAGCAAACTTTACATTATTGTCATAGTAAATCATTGAATATAGCTTGCTATCAATTAATCATGTCCCAATGTCTAGTTGTGGGAATGGTCAACAAACAATTATTTAACATTATTTTGGTAGTTAATTCCAGTAAACAGTGTATTCACAAATAACTTTAGAAAGCTGTTTACTCGAAATAATGTTTACCTACTTTCACTCAATAGACTTTTTGAAATGTAGCAAGATCTACACTATGGTTTTCTGCAGTTTCATTTCCGTGTTTATAAGCGGCCCAGTGTAAAACAGGGCACACATCTGGGTTACCCTCCAATAACAACAGTTATTAGTTAGGAAATAACAATCATTATTACGAAAAGTTAACTATAAAATATTAATTTATTTCCTAGTGAAATTTTAATAACTTAATTCATGAAAATATTGTAACAATTTTAATTTATTAGTCAGTCAGTTATGGGTACTCATTACTACAATATTTTTTTTTCCAGTTATACCATATGCTTTATAATCATTTGGGGATTACTTGGTAACTGACGTTACAATTCATCCTTTAATTATAGTCACTTTATATTAAAAACATGAAAAATCTACAGGGAATTATTTTTTATTGCTACATTGTAGTACTATGGGAATAAAATATAGGAATTAAAAATGTTATATATACATATATATATATATATATATATATATATATATATGCATATATATATGCATATATATATGTATATACACATCTCATGTCCAAGAGATAGACAAAAATAGGCTATAAAACTTTGACTAGAGAATTGCTTTGGCCTTTTTTTTCGATTTTGCGTAAAATATAAATGGTTCAGTATTGAATTTTCAATTTTCATATGCAGGTCTCCGTTTTCAAGTAAAAAAAACACCACCACCATTCTTTCATATAAATTGTCCTATCTAACAATCATTCATTTGTTTTAAGATAACAACAATAAAAGGCAATAAAAAATCAAGCAAGACTACAATAGCTAGGTGCCAGCAGCTTAAAAAGCAAAATAATATAAAAATAAAAAATAAAATAACTTCTAAAACTCCGGAGAGTCAGCCACCGGCTTCTCTTCCTAGATTATGCTTCTCAACACATTATAGATCCTGCAATGGAAACATGTCATGCGCAGATACTAAAATGTCCACGAAATTGTTCAAGCGGAACTCTCAGCAAAATTAGATATAAAGATGTGGGGTAGGAAAAATATGGAACGCCGTTCAAGCAACAATTCGATGATGAATCAAGTGAATCGTCGATGATGAATCAAGTGATTCGTCGATGAATCAAGTGATTCGTCGATGATGAATCAAGCGATTCGTCGATGATGAATCAGATGATTCGATGATGAATCAAGTGATTCGTCGATGATGAATCAAGTGATTCGTCGATGATGAATCAAGTGATTCGATGATGAATCAAGTGATTTGTCGATGATGAATCAAGAGTGTTTTAAATTTTGCCTTTGTTATTCTTTTTTCATTACGGTAACAATAATACAAACAACATTAACAGCAATAATATTAAAATAATAAGAAAAAGCATAACAAAAACTTGATAATAACGATATGAACATACTGATTTATAGGCATATCAAATATACATTATTATATATATGTATATATTCTAGGAATATTTAAATATACTGAAATTCTTCTCCAATAAAGTTTTTCTAAAGTCCATATTGTTACATAGTATTCGTTTCCTATCTATTTTCTCTATGATATAACATGGTTTAGATTTTACCTATTATATAATGATTTATATACATACATACATACATACATATGTATATACATTTAAATATATTATATAGGCCTATGTACATACATATATATAATGTACATATAAATGTATATATATGTATGTGGGTGTGTGTATGTGTGTGTGTGTATATATAGAGATATATATATACATTGTATATATACAGTAGGCCTGTATATATTCAAATATACATATATTTCCATACATATGGTATACGTTTCTTATTATTTCAGATACATAAAGACGGTTTCGATTTTATCTATTATATTATCATGATGTATATATACTGTCTCTTATACACATCTAGATGTGTATAAGAGACAGTATATACGGTGTATATAGGCATACATATAATATATATATAATAATAATATATATTATATAGTAGTTTATTTAATATGTCTGTAACTCATTAAGCATTGTCATGATTATGTCGTTATTATTGTCATCATATCGTTATTATAATTATTATTTATATTATACCTTTTTATATTTTTAATAATATTATTTTTATTAATGCAGTTTTAATTATTGTAAGTGGATGTAAATGAAAAGAAATAACAAAGGCAACGATATAAAACACTTTAATTTTGGCTTTGCATTCAAATCTCTTTGGCAAATATTCAGTAAATACACAGTAAATTGGGGCCGAGTTGACTTAGGGTCGAGTTGAAATGGGGCCGAGTTGACTTGGGGCCGAGTTTATCTCTCTTTAGTACATCAGTGTTCTATAGGGAGCATGTCTATTACTTATGTCTAGGAAGGAATCTTTCCATTTCACCCATACAGATTCTATATCGTTTGCAGTAGTATTTAGTTCATAAAGTACTTTATTTTCGAGTAATTCTTGAACAAATGATTCTGCATCAAAGTTTTCATAATTTCGAAATTTAATTGTTTTGTTTCATTGTCGAGCGTCATATCTTTAGTATAATCATCGCCAGGGGATGTTCAATAAATAAATAGTTTTGAACAAAACGTTCTAAAAAATATTTTTTTAATTGCACATTGGTCTGTAGACCCCACTAGAGCATCACTCCTGTGTCCTAACTGTCCGGTTTTCCGGAAATTACATCCCATTTTTGATTGTCTTTTAGAAAGTTCTCTGTCCCCATAGGCCTTCTAAAAATACCAATGCTCCCACATATGCCTAATGGTAGGCCACGGTAGCAAAAATATTCTTTTAAACATAGACTTATGACGACGTCCGTGAGTAAGTAAAGACATAATTATGTTGGGAATGAGATGCCATCTATGGAGTCGCCAGTCTTATAGTTAATTATGATTTTGGTTCGAAAAAAAAATAATATGGGAACCGAGGATCTAAGGTTTTCAATTTAACGAATACATTTTCATTCTAGATACCGTATTTTATTTGACATATAAATTATAATCCATTTGTTCTTTTTTATTCTTTACTTTTTAGATTACTTTTAAAACTAAAAATGTTATGTTGACAAGTCAAAATCATGTCTGGCAAACTGAATCTGATTTAAAGGATAGACCTATGATCGATATGTTCCCCAATTTTTTGGAAACGGAAGAGAAACTCCGACAAGACGCAGTTTTACCGGTATTTGCAAACACAACTGATGGAGTTGGCTCGATGGGACATACAGATCCAACAATGAGTAAATTCTTCATTAAAGACGGAAAACCAATATTATTCGGTGAATTTTTTAGCGTCATAGTTGAAGCCCACGACGCAAACGGTCGTCATCGTGTCCAAGGAGGTGACTTTTGGTACCCAGTTGTCTCGAATGAAAATAGATTTGCTACTGCAGGAAAAGTTATCGACTTTAAAAATGGAACTTATGAGATAGTTTTTTTCGCCGGGTGGAACGGAGAAATGACAGTGAACATTAAACTTGTGCACACAAGCGAGGCTGTTCGGTTCATCTTACATGAAATATGGCACAAGGGAGGCCGAACAGTATGGGAAGGTCTATTCAAAGTAGGAAAAAAGGTAGAGACATCGTTATGTAGATTAGAAACAAGCGGTATCTGGCGTAATCAATGTGAATACCCGAACCCCCAGGCGCTAGGTGGAAGTTTAGTACTACTTTGTGATCGCCCGTCCACTTTGCCGTGTTCAGCATTTTATGCTTTACATACAAGTAAAGGTTCTACAGCAAATGCTACAAAGATATATTCACCATTAAGAGAAACGCATGACGATTTTTTTACAAGGTGAGTGTAGATATCCACAAATTTGTCCATCTATTTTGTGTCCGTAATGATCTGTCTTTGTTGGTCTTCTAAAAAACGAATACTTGTCTCCCTCCAATTAAAGACATTTTTATTCAATATTTCGCGCAGAGGTCAAGGTATTCTCAAGCCTTAGTAACGAGGTACCTCTGAAAACATCATTATAAAATAATGAAATTACGATGGCACTTAGCACAAAAAGGACAAATTAACATTTTAAAGATATACTGTCTGTCAAAGTAAAATTAAATTTTAACTTAAAACCTTTTAATAATGGAGGAATCTGTCCAACAGACATTTTACTACAAAAATCTTTAAGTTGATAGTTATTAAATTAAATGGTCAATATGTAAAAGAATACAGGAAAGTATTTATTTAACAGTCTGTTATTCAACAGTGGAAATGGTTTCTTGTTTAAATTTTAATTTAAAGTTAACAATTTGCTTATATATGGAATTGAATTTTTAGTTCATGACAGACAGTACATATTTAATTAGTTAACTACAATTCAAAAACAATTCAGTGTTTTAGGTCAATATGTAAAAGAATACAGGAAAGTATTTATTTAACAGTCTGTTATTCAACAGTGGAAATGGTTTCTTTTTTAAATTTTAATTTAAAGTTAACAATTTGCTTATATATGGAATTGAATTTTTAGTTCATGACAGACAGTACATATTTAATTAGTTAACTACAATTCAAAAACCTCCATTATTTAAGATAAACGTCCGAATCTTATTAAACAGACACAATACCCATCATTTGTAAGATGCTGGGAACCTTTTCCATTCAGGATGTTTGTGATTATTAGAAGATTTGGTCTCAAATTAGAATCCTTCTATTTAAAGTGGTATTTAAATTTCTAAAAAGAATTGGTACATTTAATATTAAAATCCTTATTCGACCTAATACCACCTAAGCCCCACTATGGTTGGGGCTGAGATAAGGAAATTTATGATTATGGCACCTCTAGATGATCGGGGACAGTCTTGAGCCATCGTGAGAAATATTAAACATGTTTAATATTCTACGATGCGACTGCCCCCGACACACACCATCGCATCTGCGTTTAACTCACGCAGACCAGACCCGACGCGACAACAAAACGCGTTGTCTTATACACATCTACAGACCTGAAAGTACTGCAAGAAGACACTTTGACTTAATTGAGACATTGAATTTTATTGGTACGAAATTTTCGGTAGCACCTGCTACCTTCATCAGCGTACGAGTATCTAAAGATTTATATTACAGCAAACAGTATATACATGTTAACAATAGAGATAACGATGGATGTAGTTATTGCACATAAACAACGTAAGTCACCATGAATAGAGCCTTTAATGAAGGGGAACGTTCACAAGAATAGTGCATACTAATTATGGGGATTAAGATAATAATTAAAACCATTACGAAGAATAGCCATTAAAATAATAATGGAAGAAATAGGCGATAAATGATAAACCAATCAAAATATTTAAAAAAAATATGTATAAATAGAGGCCTATGGAAAATTACAGCAACTGTACTAAAGAGTTATGAAACATTATTTAGTGAATGTAAAGCCTGAAGCAAAACAAAGGTCTTTATTAGCTCCTATTTTATGAGTCCTAAGTTTCAAAATCCATTTAATTTCAGCACATCTTCTTTATTAAGTGATCTGAAGTTGTTATCTATAATGATACATCTCATATTATTAATGGTGTGCCTAGCTCCGTTAAGGTGTTTAGCTAAAAGGAAGATAATTGTTTCTTAAAGAGCTTTTGTGGTTATTAATCCTTTGTCTAAATGTGCAGCCGCTCTCCCCGACATAACACACCCCTTTACATACGGTACATATAGGAGATATGATATTATGGGCATTGCAAGTAAGTGAAGGGGGTCTGATGGTGATTTTAGTGTTAGGTACACGGATGAGACTCTGTTATGAGGATAATGGCAAATATTACATCTGGGGTTACCGCAAGGTTTGTTACCTGGTTGGGGACGGGAAGAGGGGAGATTGGATAATGTGAGCAAAGATTTTAGGTTGGGGGGGTTGTCTTCTAGCCAATACGGGGGGTTCTTTGAAAGCTTCAGTGTCAGATATATTATTTTGGATAATTTTGAAGTCGTCTTTGAGTTGTTTGGATAGGTGACTGAGTTGAGTACTGTGGGTGAAAACCATAGGGAGTCGCTGAGAGAGTTTTGGGTATGTATTGTAGAAGTTGATCTCGGGTTTTGTTGGATGTTTTGGCCAGGTATTTCTTTATTATTTTGATGGGATATTAACTTTGTGCAAATTTGTTGATGTGCGTGCCAATGTGTTTGTCAAGTTCTTCTACGGAGGAGCATATTCGTTTGACTCCGAGAGCTTGGATGTAGATGAGCGAGTGTTTGATGCTGTCAGGGTGTTCACTATGTACCCTAGGAGCCAGACCAGGTTTTGTATGCACTTTGAGGTGCAGAGAATTTGACTTCAGAAATTGGTTCAGGGTGGTCCAAGAATCATTTTTGGCTTGGTAACATATTTTTTTAAAATGTGGCGAAAGGTCAAAAGGTCAGGGTCAAAAGTCAAAGCTATTAAGGTCCTTGTATCTCCGCAACCACAGGTGGTAGAGAGTTGAATTTGGTGCCAAATTGTTCGGAACATGCATATTTCTATTTGCCCTAATAGAACATTTTGCTAGAAAAAAGGTTTCTGACCTTTAACATGCTTCAAGGTGATAGCCATATTGTCCTTATATTTCCGCAACCACTACCGGTAAAGAGTTAATTTTGGTGTCAATTTGTTCGGAACATGCATATTTCTATTTGATCTAACAGAACATTTTATTTTTAAAAAATGACCGGAAATGCCGTTTCTGACCTTTAACATGTTTCAAGGTCATAGCTATATGGTCCTTATATTTCTGCAACCACTGGTGGTGTAGAGAGTTAATTGTGGTGTCAATTTGTTCGGAACATTCATGTTTGTATTTGGTCTAATAAATGAGTTTGCTAAAAAATGACCGGAAATGCCATTTCTGACCTTTGATATATTTTATATATCATAACCATTGAGTCGTTATTATCTCTGCAACCACTGGTGGTAGAGAGTTAAGTTTGGTGCCAAATGTTTTAATGTCATAGCCTTAGTCCTTATATCTCCGCAAACACTGGTGGTAGAGAGTTAATTGTGGTGTCAATTTAATCGAAGATTCATGTTTCTATTTGGCCCCAAAGTTAACTCTCTACCACTAGTGGTTGCGGAAATAATAATGACTCAATGGCTATCATATATAAAATATGTCAAAGGTCAGAAATGGCATTTTTTAGCAAACTCATTTATTAGACCAAATAGAAACATGAATGTTCCGAACAAATTGACACCAAAATTAACCCTCTACCACCAGTGGTTGCGAAGATATAAGGACAATATGGCTATGACCTTGAAGCATGTCAAAGGTCACAAACGGCATTTCCGGTCATTTTTTTAGCAAAAAGTTCTTTAGAACAAATAGAAATATGCATATTCCGAACAATTTGGCACCAATTTAACTCTCTACCACCTGTGGTTGCAGAGATACAAGGACCTTATAGCTTTTATCCTTGACCCTGACCTTTTGACCTTTCGACACATTTTGAAAATATGTTACCAAGCCAAAAATGATTCTTGGACCACCCTAAACCAATTTCTGAAGTCAAATTCTCTGCACCTTAAAGTGCATACAAAACCTGGTCTGGCTCCTAGGGTATACCATGGCAGTTCATTTGGTCTGTTTGTAGTGCTACTTGCTGTTGAATTGGAAATGATTGTGTGTGAGGATGAATTGTGTATGAGATGTAGGGCTGAATTTGTTGAGGAATTGATGGCAAGCGGCTAGGCCCTCCTCACGAGGGATGTTGGAGTTAGGGAGGTGACGTCCATGGTGACGAGGATGGAATTATCAGGGGGATTAGGAGCATCATTGCGTTTTCTGAGAAAATGGGTGGTATCCTGTATATAGTTATAGATATTGGGCAGTAGAGGGGTGAGTATGCTGTCCACGTAACCAGAGATGTATTCGGTAAGGGTACCGTTCAACGTGACCACTCACAATTTTTGATATTTAATGACTGGGTCGAAATTACCCAAGATTCAGCAAAAATTGCCCAAAATTACCCAAGCTTCCTGAAAATGCATTAAAATTTGAAAAATACATGTTTTTCGCATGTATAGTTTCCCTTTTAGTTCAATTCATAAACCAATTTTTAATTGTATAATTGTTTGTGTTAATTATTAAAATTAATATTCATGAGGTGATAATACGGATAGAAAAATACGCCCTCAGTCGGCCAGTGTTATCAGTAGATCAGTGATCAAGTTATATACTTTGTTTTTCCCCATTGTATTGTACTCTGTTTTTTTTTGTTTTTTTGTTTTTTTTAGCAATTAAGAATAAGACTATGATTGTAGGATAATTATAGCTAAAATTGTTCTTAATTGATGTCACATTAAAAGTATGCATGCATTTTGGATGACAGTTTGAAAATTGTTTCTTCACAGTAAAAATAATTTCGCACGGTTAACAAATGGACCGATTCAATTGAAAAGTGAAACAAGTAAGAATTACATAATTATTATTTAATCTAAACAATATTATTATTAATAGGTTAATACCAATACATCAACGAGTTTCATCAAATGTCATTCGTCTTAAATTGTTGTTTCTTTTAATGGTTAGCTTTTTTTGACACAATTTGTTTGTCTCTGTTTACTAAATAGATAAAAGCTTCGACACAATCGACTCCGTCATTAAATCATTAAAACTACAACGATGCCGACCGGATGTACCAGAACCTTTGAGTGATGGATTCTGGGAAAACAAAATATGGCATTCATTTTCTTGCAATACAAAACAATGGACACTCGATGAGATCAAAGTTTGTGTTAAGGGGAGGAAGCTATTATTTATAGGGGATTCAACGTCGCGGCAGTGGTATCACAAGTTACTTGCTTACCTTGGATTTTCCCTTCCAAAAGATATGAAACAGACAGCAATGAATCTACAAAGCGACATTGTAAACGTGACTTTTATGTTCCATTCGTACATTGTCAGTACCAGACTGGAATTGGACAATTTGGCAAACTTCGAGGTTGATCAATTGAATTCGTTACCAACAGACACATGTGATTACATCATTACAATAAGTCCCTTTGCCCACTATGAGCATTGGACAAAGGAGGCATATATAACTCGTCTTGAAAACATTCGTACAGGGATAATCAAATTCAGAAAAAGATGCCCAGCAGCAATTTTTGCCATCAAAGGCTCGCATGCCAGACGAATAAGGGCTGAAAAGAAGAAAGAAATAAATGGGTATTTTACAAGTGATTTGCTCTTATACCAGTTTCGAAGGCTCTTACGTGAGACATTCTCAGGGATGAACGTTCATTTCTTAGACATTTGGGACATGAATCTCTCGTATTACACTCCTAATGAAATGCATATGCCATTTGATGTAATATTACAAGAACTCTTTATGTATTTTTCTTATGTTTGTCTGCAATAATGTTTCTAACAATCGAATGATAATCTAGTTGTGATTATGTGGGAAGTCGTAAGAAGTTCATTACAGTAGTAGTACTGTATTCAAATCGTAACGTCAAAACTGTAATGAAAAGTTAAATGTTTTAATACATGTAACGGGTATAGACTATAACTGAAACATACTATAACACAGAGTCGGTACAACAATGTATATGTTAGAAAGTTGAGACGTTTATTCGGCAATCACAAATCCAAGACTCAGCTGGATGTACAAAAGCAGGCACTTAAATAGAAGAGTTATCTACAAGAATGGTTTACCATGTGGGTTTAAGGGATTAACAATATAGAAATAGGTGTGAAACGGATTGACTACAGGGGGTGGAATGGACACAGGATATGGTAAGGTTTATTAATTAAAACTAGAGAAAGAAAGACTGTATTCTAGAACAAAGGACATTACAGAAGGTATAATAATTAAAACAAGTAGACGTTTAGTCTACTGACTACATACAATTTTGGAAAGTTGTGAATCATTCAAAAAGTATCTTCAATGCTATCTTTATTACATTTTAGACGATTTAACATACACCACTTTCGACTCCGCTCGATGCATTAGTTAGGACTTTGGCGAGGTAAACAACTTTAATACCCACTCGGCAAAAATGCGATTACGTCATTTTGGCGACAAATTCGGTCGGTCTATTACGAGTGTCAAATTGATATATTATGACCACCTAACAAATGAAAGATGCTTGCTCTTATAGGTTCACAAAAATAAGCAATAGCATATGACTACAAAACAAAATCAATAATCAACCATGTCAACTTTTGGCCAATCAGAATGCATCATAAATGGTTAATCCTAAACAATGTAAATATACCAAAATGGCAAGATAATAAAAAATAGATCAAAAATATAAATGATGCTCATTCATATTATGACGGCCACAGAGTGTGCAACTGGTTTTAATTTTCTTCATCATCGAGAAGAACACCAGCTCCAGCCCCAATAGTACCACCGATTACAGCTGCTTTAGCAGTCAGCCCCACAGCTCCAACTGACTGCAACATAGCTCACACGCTGCCTGCTGCTACTCCTCCTCCATTGGCCAAGGCTGTGGTAGACATTATTGCAGCTGCTGGTGGCCCAGCTAGAATACCGGCTGCTTCGAAACCAAGTGCCGCTGGGGTGCTACCCAATTCATTAACCCTGTAAATAATCACACATCCCAATGTATTGATCAATTGTCTGTCTAATACATTTTTTCTTGTTTGATAATTATTGGTAGCGGATTATACTATACTTTATCCACAAAAACAACATGTTATGTTTAAAAGTAGGCCTAGGTGTATTATATTGTTCAGATAATATAATTAAATTAGATGCAATGAAGTGGGTTTAAGGGATTAACAATATAGAAATAGGTGTGAAACGGATTGTCTACAGGGGGTGGAAGGGACACAGGATATGGTAAGGTTTATTAATTAAAACTAGAGAAAGAAAGACTGTATTCTAGAACAAAGGACATTACAGAAGGTATAATAATTAAAACAAGTAGACGTTTAGTCTACTGACTACATACAATTTTGGAAAGTTGTGAATCATTCAAAAAGTATCTTCAATGCTATCTTTATTACATTTTAGACGATTTAACATACACCACTTTCGACTCCGCTCGATGCATTAGTTAGGACTTTGGCGAGGTAAACAACTTTAATACCCACTCGGCAAAAATGCGATTACGTCATTTTGGCGACAAATTCGGTCGGTCTATTACGAGTGTCAAATTGATATATTATGACCACCTAACAAATGAAAGATGCTTGCTCCTATAGGTTCACAAAAATAAGCAATAGCATGACTACAAAACAAAATCAATAATCAACCATGTCAACTTTTGGCCAATCAGAATGCATCATAAATGGTTAATCCTAAACAATGTAAATATACCAAAATGGCAAGATAATTAAAGATAGATCAAAAATATAAATGATGCTCATTCGTATTATGACGGCCACAGAGTGTGCAACTGGTTATATTTTTCTTCATCATCGAGAAGAAAACCGGCTCCAGCCCCAATAGTACCACCGATTGCAGCTGCTTTAGCGGTCAGCCCCACAGCTCCAGCTGACTGCAAAATAGCGCACGCGCTGCCTGCTGCTACTCCTCCTCCATTGGCCAAGGCTGTGGTAGACATTATTACAGCTGCTGGTGACCCAGCTAGAATGCCGGCTGCTCCGAAACCAAGTGCCGCTGGGGCAAAGTCAACCACAGCTACTCCTGCAGCTCCTGCTGCTACCCAATTCTTAACCCTGTAAATATTCACACGTCCCAATGTATTGATCAATTGTCTGTCTAATATATTTTTTCTTGTTTGATAATTATTGGTAGCGGATTATACTATACTTTATCCACAAAAACAACATGTTATGTTTAAAAGTAGGCTTAGGTGTATTATATTATTCAGATAATATAATTAAATTAGATGCAATGAAGTTGAGTACTGTACTCTGTACATTAGTGTAGTACCAATGTAGAAAATATGGAGAAAATATTTTATCTTAATATATTTTCTCCATGTTGTACCTGATCAAATGTTGTGATGTCAAGATTATTTAGTTCCTTGGTGTTGTTATAAATAAGGATTTACTTGTTAATTATGACATAATTATAAAAGGTGAGCCTCCCATTGATATGGAATGTTTGTACACAGTGCTATGCACTTCAACTCTGTGATCTCAACCACTGATTTGTCAGATAGGTGTGACGTTTAAAAAATATGCAAATATTATATTGTTTACCTGCATTTGCTGGCTGAGCAGCTGTGGACAAAATCAGAATGGTGAACACGGTTGCAGTGAGTTTAGTCATCTACAAAAAAAATTCAGAGAAGCGGTATTCAATTCGGTGGACGGTAAGAATGGCCCCGGAAAAAATGGCCCAGGAAAAAATAGCCCCAGAAAAAATGGCCCCGGTAAAAATGGCCCCAGTAAAAATGGCCCCAAATGACAGGTAGGTAAAAATGGCCCCAATAATAAAATTCTATATTAAAACTGATTTAAAAAAAAAATCATTATATGCATTTTTTAAACTGAAATAATTTAGTTTTTAAAAGGAATCTAACATCAAATAAATTGATTGTGGTGCATTTGCAAGTACTTTTTCACCAAAAAATCAACATTTTAACCAAAAAATAGGTTCTTATAAATATTTAATTTTCTTATTGATATACCAAGTGAGTCAGTCACAATTGAATTGTTTGGTTTTCTACAGTGTGTTTTAGGAGGTTTTTGGGATTTAGCATTTGATCCTACCATAATTACTTTACCCTCACAATTACATGCCATTTTAATTCTTAGCATAATTGACATATTTACATAACTATGTATACAATATAGTATCTCAGTTTATATTATTTAGTATAGTTTTAGGCACTTAAATTTACTTGGCAGGGAGTAGAAACCAAGTATGCAATTAAATAAGTTGCTTAAATAAATGTATTCCTAATTATTCAGTTTACTTTAAAAACAATATTTGATTAACAAATACTTCTTTGAAGTAACTCTAAGCAGAACATTTGTTGAGGTAAGTAAGCCTCCCTTTTCCCATACATGAACTTGTCATTCAAACACACAATTGATCCACATGTTTTAACTACTGTTTAT
Source organism: Anneissia japonica (assembly GCF_011630105.1). Lineage (NCBI taxonomy): Eukaryota > Metazoa > Echinodermata > Crinoidea > Comatulida > Comatulidae > Anneissia > Anneissia japonica. The sequence continues at coordinate 247,206 of NW_022688484.1, read as the reverse complement.
TTGCACTGTTTATAACATGTAAAGTTATTTCATTTGATACTAATAACAAAAGTGAATTTTGTGGTTATCTATGAGTTGCATATTTTGGTAGTTGAAGTACTGTATGTATGTGATTCCTCTCTACTTTGTTAGTGGAATAACGTTTTTAAAACTTATTTCAACTATCAAAAAATGTTCAATGGTCGTTGTTTTCTGATAATATCTCAGTACATTATTTGCATCTGTTGTGTAACTGTATTTGGTATTGATTCAATTCTTGCTTATTACAGTATTTAAATATTTGAAGATTTAAAAATTTTTCATTGGGGCCATTTTTACCTACTTGTCATTTAGGGCCATTTTTACCGGGGCCATTTTCACCGGGACCATTTTTTCCGGGGCCATTTTTTCCTGGGCCATTTTTCCGGGGCCATTCTTACCTACATTCATTCAATTCTATAGCCACTGGACTTCTGCTTTCTAAACATGGGGTAACTCTAGGCCTATAACTTCATTCACCACTGACGTAAAAACGAGTCATTTGAATCGGAGGCGAGTACAGATTTGGGGCCCTTGCATGTCAGCAAGGTAACTACTTTCGCTCACAAAGTGGCCGAGAATGGGTATAAATCTTTCTATATGAATGTTTTATAAAGCATTTAATTCAAGGGCACAGATCTGCTTTGAAAGGTGGAGGTGAGATCACACCCACCTCAGCCCCACCAAGGTTTGGACTGAGGTGCGAAAATTTGAGGAAATAGTTCTCTTTAGATGAAAGGGCGCAGATCTGTTTTGAATGGTGTGGGGAGTAGGAATTCCGTGGGACTACACCCATCTCAGCCCCACCATGGTTGGGACTGAGGTGCGAAAATTTGAGGATAGTAGGCCTACTCTCTAGATGCAAAGGCGCAGATCCGTTTTGAAAGTTGCGGGGGTGGGGGGGGGACATTTCATGAGACCACACCCACCTTATCCCACCATGGTTTGGGATGAGGTGCAAACATTTGAGGAAAATAGCATCTCTAGATGGCCGAAAATGACACTCTAATACAGTAAACCTCATCACATCACCAACCATAGAGACCAAATTAATGTGTGATGTACCATAGAAAATAAAACTTGAAAACATTGTCTTTAATGTAAATACTCTACTTTACCTACTTCAAATCCGCGAGTTTACCTCCACCTCAGCCCCACCATATTTTAGGCTTTCGATGAGGTGCGAAATATATAATTTTGTTAAATAATGAAAGTACATTTGGCGCCTGAAGGCGACAAATTATATATATAATTATATATATAATTTTATTAAATAATGAAAGTACAGTACTATGCCTTCCCATTATACACACACTCACCCACCACACACACACACCCACGCACACACACATACATACATATACCTTGGTTTGCCATTGTATTCATTAGCGGTGCTGCAGTGGCATGCGGCTGGCCTAGGCCCTGTTTAAGCTGGTCGAACGTTTCGTCTTGATCTGTATCCTGATAAGGCCTACCAAAACGGGTCCTCTGCAGATATTGGGATTTTTTTCTAGTGGATAATTCGTTTATTTTGTCATTCTGATCGGCTTTTCTGCTGTTCT
>NW_022688484.1:243166-244806 GCF_011630105.1 Anneissia japonica | reverse complement strand
TCTAAACAGGATAAATAGATAACTGACAAAATAAATGACATATTCAGCGCACGAGTAAAAATATGAGAAATGAAAAAAGCGAAATATACGAGAAGTCCAATCATATGCATATACATGATAAATATATAAGGCCTATTGGATGTTAGTAAACGTGTAATCGGTGGCAAAGCCAGGGTCTTTGTTAAGGCCGTTGGTGTGGGATTTAAGCCAGATTATCCATTTTATTTCGGCACAACGTCTGTCATTGGACGATCTATAGTTAGAGCCCAGAATAATACACTTAAAGTTCTCAATGGAGTGACCGTGAAGGTTAAAATGAGCGCTAACTAGAAGCCTGGGCTTTTGTCTCTGATTGACTTTTTGTGATTGTTGATCCTAAGTCTGAATTTGGTGCCGGTTTCCCCTACATAATTACCGTTGCAACAAATATTACAATATATTAAGTATACAATATTGGATGTATCACAGTTGGCAGCGGGAGGGTGAATGCTGTATATAGTGCCAGGGGTGAGAATGTGTGATCTGTGTTGATGAATTTGCACAGTTGACATCTAGCTTTTTGACATGTAGTGTTACCATGATCACGAGTCGTGGTGAGGAGCTTAGAGGAGGTGATGACAGATTTCAGATTGGGGAGGGGGGTTGCAGAATAAGGGTTCGATGGTGGGGTCTTGCTTGAGGGAGAGGAAGTCTTTCCTGAGTGTGTTAGCTAATAGTTTTAGGTTGGGACTGTAGTCGAATATCAGGAATTCTATCATTATTAGATTTAGGGGTATGCGTCAGAAGGTCTGTACGAGACTTAGTGGATGTTTTAGAAATGGCAGACTTGATGAAAGATATAGGGTAGTTGCTGGCTAGGAATTTAGAAGTAAGTCAGGCAAGTTCTGACTGGTATACAGAGGGGGTAGAGCAGATGCGTTTAATGCGAAGACATTGACTGTATATAAGAGACTTCTTGAGCGAGATGTGATGAGAGCTATTGAAATCCAAATAGCAATAGTTATCTGTTGGTTTATGATGAACAGATGTAGATATAATCCCGTTTTTTAAGTGGACAGATACGTCCAGGAAGGAGATGTTACTACTCGAAGAGTTGATAGTAAACTTGATACGGGAATGGAAGTTGTTGGCAAAGCGTTCAAATTCGTTGAGTTTATCAATCCCATGTTCCAAAATTAAAAATATGTCGTCTATATATCGACAGTAATATGATGGCTTAGGATTGGAATTCGCTAAGAGTCTATCCTGCAGCTCGGCCATGAAAATGTTCGCGTAGCCATCTTGGTGCCCATGGCTGTGCCACTTATTTGTTGGTAGTGTTTGTCATGGAAAACAAAGTTACTGTGGGTGAGGATAAATTTGATAAGTTTGGATATGTCTGGGGATGATTGGGCCGGATCATGGGTGGAAATGAATTTTTCACACGCCGCAATGCCTTCATCGTGTGGGATATTGGTATACAATGAGCATGCATCTAAAGTGACTAACAATGCATGGTTGGGTAGAGGAGGGATGTCGTTGAGTTTTTTTAGAAAATGTGTTGTGTCTTGTATGAAGCTGGGGATACTAACTAGCTAGGGGTTCAGAATAGAGTCGACATAGCCGGATATGTTCTCTGTGAGTGTGCTGTTGCCTGATAT
>NW_022688484.1:235595-241200 GCF_011630105.1 Anneissia japonica | reverse complement strand
TTTAATTTTATAATTGAGGGCCATTTTTTATTTCTTGATTCAATTCTTGCTTATATAGTATTTAAATATTTGAAGATTAAAAGAAAAATATATCATTTCTATTACCAAATTTTTCATTGGGGCCATTTTTACCTACCTGTCTTATGGGGCCATTTTTACCGGGGCCATTTTTTCCAGGGCCATTTTTCCGGGGCCATTTTTTCTGGGGCCATTTTTTCCGGGGCCATTCTTACCTACATTCAATTATAAAAGGGTGAGCCTCCCATTGATATGGAATGTTTGTACACAGTGCTATGCACTTCAACTCTGTGATCTCAACCACTGATTTGTCAGGTAGGTGTGACGTTTAAAAAATATGCAAATATTATATTGTTTACCTGCATTTTCTGGCTGAGCAGCTGTGGACAAAATCAGAATGGTGGACACGGTTGCAGTGAGTTTAGTCATCTACAAAAAAAATTCAGAGAAGCGGTATTCAATTCGGTGGACGGTAAGAATGGCCCCGGAAAAAATGGCCCCGGAAAAAATGGCCCCAGAAAAATAGCCCCAGAAAAAATGGCCCCGGTAAAAATGGCCCCAGTAAAAATGGTCCCAAATGACAGGTAGGTAAAAATGGCCCCAATAATAAAATTCTATATTAAAACTGATTTAAAAAAAATCATTATATGCATTTACATTTTACTTTTAGCAGAAATTACATATTCAATGATAAAATATTCAAAGATAAAAAAAAGCCATCAATAACACTTTTAATTTTTTTTTCCATTTATATGTTAAAAAATAGCAACAACATAATCAATAAATCAACATAAATCATGCATTTATTAATACTAAAATAATTTATTTGTGGCTAATTTCACGGAAGCGGAATCACAATTTTCCAGAAATTTAATCCGGGTATTGGTAATTGGTAACCCCACAAACAATTATTATTATTATTATTATTTTAGAAAAAGAGAGTTCTATTAAATTAAACGGTTTGGATGGGGTTCGCAGTGTGTTTGGAGGATTGTGGTGCATTCGCAAGTACTTTTTCACCAAAAAATCAACATTTTAACCAAAAAATAGGTTCTTATAAATATTTAATTTTCTTATTGATATACCAAGTGAGTCAGTCACAATTGAATTATTTGGTTTTCTACAGTGTGTTTTAGGAGGTTTTGGGGATTTATCAATACCATTTGATCCTACCATAATTACTTTACCCTCACAATTACATGTCATTTTAATTCTTAGCATAATTGACATACTTACATAACTATGTATACAATATAGTATCTCAGTTTATATTATTTAGTATAGTTTTAGGCACTTAAATTTACTTGGCAGGGAGTAGAAACCAAGTATGCAATTAAATAAGTTGCTTAAATAAATGTATTCCTAATTGTTCAGTTTACTTAAAAAATAATATTTGATTAACAAAAACTTCTTTGAAGTAACTCTAAGCAGAACATTTGTTGAGGTAAGTCAGCCTCCCTTTTCCCATATTCAAACACACAATTGATCCACATGCTTTAACTACTGTTCATTTGCACTGTTTATAACATGTAAAGTTATTTCATTTGATACTAATAACAAAAGTGAATTTTGTGGTTATCTATGAGTTGCATATTTTGGTAGTTGAAGTACTGTATGTATGTTATTCCTCTACTTTGTTAGTGGAATAACGTTTTTAAAACTTATTTCAACTATCAAAAAATGTTCAATGGCCGTTGTTTTCTGATAATATCTCAGTACATTATTTGCATCTGTTGTGTAACTGTATTTGGTATTGATTCAATTCTTGCTTATTACAGTATCTAAATATTTGAAGATTTAAAAAAAACAAAATCATTTCTATTACTGAATTTTTTCATTGGGGCCATTTTTACCTACTTGTCATTTGGGGCCATTTTACCGGGGCCGTTTTTACCGGGACCATTTTTTCCGGGGCCATTTTTTCCTGGGCCATTTTTTCCGGGGCCATTCTTATCTACATTCATTCAATTCTATAGCCACTGGACTTCTGCTTTCTAAACATGGGGTAACTCTAGGCCTATAACTTCATTCACCACTGACGTAAAAACGAGTCATTTGAATCGGAGGCGAGTACAGTTTTGGGGCCCTTGTATGTCAGCAAGGTAACTACTTTCGCTCACAAAGTGGCCGAGAATGGGTATAAATCTTTAATTTTTAATTGAAGGGCACAGATCTGCTTTGAAAGGTGGAGGTGAGATCACACCCACCTCAGCCCCACCATGGTTGGGACTGAGGTGCAAAAATTTGAGGATAGTAGGCCTACTCTCTAGATGCAAAGGCGCAGATCCGTTTTGAAAGTTGCGGAGGAGGGGGGACATTTCGTGAGAACACACATCACCAGATGGCCGAAAATGACACTCTAATACAGCAAATCTCATCACCTCACCATTATTTCTCATGATCTTTTATCAGCAATTTTCGGCAACCAACCAAATTAATGTGTGATTTACCATAGAAAATAAAACTTGACAACATTGTCCTTAATGTAAATACTCTACTTTACCTACTTCAAATCCGCGAGTTTACCTCCACCTCAGCCCCACCATATTTTAGGCTTTCGATGAGGTGCGAAATATATAATTTTGTTAAATAATGAAAGTACATTTGGCGCCTGAAGGCGACAAATTATAAATATAATTATATATATAATTTTATTAAATAATGAAAGTACAGTACTATGCCTTCCCATTATACACACACTCACCCACACCACTTGTTGTTTAAATAATGACGTAGAATTCAAGACTTTATCTAGGTTTACTTAGAAATTACGAATTGGCAAGTCGTGATCACTGGTTAGTCACTGAAACGCTTTAATGATTTGTAAAGATGTGTAGGCCTACGTTAAAATGCAGCATTAAATTCAATTAATAATATTTTGCCTGAAAAACATTGAACAATACATTTTAAGTTTAAGTTGCTTTGTATTTTTAAAGAAATTATTAGTTTTCAAAAGAAAGAACAAGTATAGAGATAAGACAAATAATAAGCAGTTTACAAGAATAGATGCTAGAACTAATTTTCTTACTGTTTTAAAGAATATTGACGAATAAGAGCTCCAGTGTATAAACGTCTGTTTCATAAGTCGACTCAATTATTCAGCAATTGTATTTACATTATGATTCATAGTGTGCTTAATTGTGATTACAATTCGTAGCACGATTCATTTATATAAATTGAATTCTTCTACATTGTGTATTGACTTTTAAATTAATTTTTGTTAGAATATTTTTATAGGCCCATATATATATATATATATATATGTATATATATATATATATATATATATTATAACATAGGTAAGCATGTGTGTTCAAAGTAAGATAGAAAAATATGGAGACGATGGTAAATGAAAATACAGACATCGAAGGTGGACTTAAGGAACACAAAAATATTTATTTATAAGTTTCACGTATATTTCGGTTGTTCCTACAACCTTCTTCAGCGTGTAAGTGAAGATATAATCAAATAGCTTAGACAGATCATCTTGTCACATTAACATAATAATAAAGGGTGTATATCTAAAATAGCAAATAGTTTATACATAGCACTGTTGATGTCTATGATAGTATTTAATGAAAGTAGAGAACTAAACATAGTGGCCCATACAAAATGAATGAAATACACAGAAAAAAAAAATGAACTGTATTAGTCCAATCTCAGAACTATAAGTGATAAATAAAAAATTAATACAAAGTTACAAAATAAAGTGAAATAAGCAAAACTAGGTGTAAAGTAGCACAATCTTAGGATGTTAAATACAAGATAAATAATGTAATAATCTGGTGGTACAGTCTAGGGTCTAAACAGGATAAATAGATAACTGACAAAATAAATGACATATTCAACGCACGAGTAAAAATATGAGAAATGAAAAAAGCGAAATATACGAGAAGTACAATCATATGCATATACATGATAAATAAGGCCTATTGGATGTTAGTAAACGTGTAATCGGTGGCAAAGCCAGGGTCTTTGTCAAGGCCGTTGTTGTGGGATTTAAGCCTGATTATCCAGTTTATTTCGGCACAACGTCTGTCATTGGACGATCTATAGTTAGAGCCTAGAATAATACACTTAAAGTTCTCAATGGAGTGGCCGGGAAGGTTAAAATGAGTGCTAACTGGGAAGCCTGGGCTTTTGTCTCTGATTGACTTTTTGTGATTGTTGATCCTAAGTCTGAATTTGGTGCCGGTTTCCCCTACATAATTACCGTGGCAACAAATATTACAATATATTAAGTATACAATATTGGATGTATCACAGTTGGCAGCGGGAGGTGAATGCTGTATGTAGTGCCAGGGGGTGAGAATGTGTGATCTGTGTTGATGAATTTGCACAGTTGACATCTATCTTTTTGACATGTAGTGTTACCATAGAGAAAATAGAACTGTTCTATTTTCTCTATGGTGTTACTATGATCACGAGTCGGTGTGGGGAGCTTAGAGGAGGTGATGAGCGATTTCAGATTGGGGAGGGGGGTTGCAGAATAAGGGTTCGATGGTGGGGTCTTGCTTGAGGGAGAGGAAGTCTTTCCTGAGTGTGTTAGCTAATAGGTTTTAGGTTGGGACTGTAGTCGAATATCAGGTATTCTATCATTATTAGATTTAGGGGTATACGTCAGAAGGTCTGTACGAGACTTAGTGGATGTTTTAGAAATGGCAGACTTGATGAGAGATATAGGGTAGTTGCTGGCTAGGAATTTAGAAGTGAGTCAGGCAAGTTCTGACTGGTATTCAGAGGGGGTAGAGAAGATGCGTTTAATGCGGAGAAATTGACTGTATATAAGAGACTTCTTGAGCGAGATGTGATGAGAGCTATTGAAATCCAAATAGCGATAGTTATACGTGGGTTTATGATGAACAGATGTAGATATAATCCCGTTTTTTAAGTGGACAGATACGTCCAGGAAGGAGATGTTACTACTCTAAGAGTTGATAGTAAACTTGATACGGGGATGGAAGTTGTTGGCAAAGCGTTCAAATTCGTTGAGTTTATCAATCCCATGTTCCCAAATTAAAAATATGTCGTCTATATATCGACAGTAATATGATGGCTTAGGATTGGAATTCGCTAAGAGTCTATCCTCCAGCTCGGCCATGAAAATGTTTGCGTAGCCATCTTGGTGCCCATGGCTGTGCCACTTATTTGTTGGTAGTGTTTGTCATGGAAAACAAAGTTATTGTGGGTGAGGATAAATTTTTTAAGTTTGGATATGTCTGGGGATGATTGGGCCGGATCATGGGTGGAAATGAATTTTTCACATGCCGCAATGCCTTCATCGTGTGGGATATTGGTATACAATGAGCATACATCTAAAGTGACTAACAATGCATGGATGGGTAGAGGAGGGATGTCGTTGAGTTTTTTTAGAAAATGTGTTGTGTCTTGTATGAAGCTGGGGATACAAACTAGCAAGGGGTTCAGAATAGAGTCGACATTTAAATATGTATACACACACTCTGTTATATGTATATATGTATATGTATGTGTTTGTGTATGTATGTGTATATGTATGTATGTATGTGTGAATATGTGTGTGGGAGGGGTGTGTGTATGTGTGTGCGTCTATGCATGTATGTATTGT
>NW_022688484.1:231024-235321 GCF_011630105.1 Anneissia japonica | reverse complement strand
CATGGGTACTGGCCGACTGAAGATATATTTCTTGAAGGTTGGCATATATACTGCATAATATTCATCGTGGAAAAAATCAATGTTGATTTAGGTGGGAAAACATTTTCTAAGACGGCTAAAAGCCCAATTCCAGATAACATATAATATCATTTGTATCGTCAATAAAACACATAAAATACAAAAACAAGATAACAAGATAGAAATACAACATTTGAAAAATAAAAGCTTAAAAAGTCATAAAACAAAGTCGACTGGATTGCTCGAAAGTAAAAACAATTCACTGTCAGGGAGCTCTCCTTGTTAAATCCAACTTATAAAATAGAATTAATACAAACATGAAAAATATAATGTTTTTTTGAAAATAGTGGCAGTCTTTGTTGCCGTGTTTTGCACATGTGCTGATTTTGAGTCGCGAAAAAATGGGGACCGATTTAAGGTTTCCAAATTAACAAATATATTTTCTGGATCCGGATCTATTATGATCCGAAAAAACAAAAGGATACCCGCATCACATTTAGAGTCTTTATTTTTATTCTAGATATGTTATTTAGCATTTATATCATATAATCTATTTCGATTTTTTTAAATTTTTTTAACTTTTAGATTACTTTTAAAACTGGAAGTGGGCCTAATATACTGACAAGTCAAAAATATATCTGGCAAACTAAATTTGATTTAATAGATAGACCTATGATCGATATGTTCCCAACATTTATGGAAACTGAAGAGAAACTCCGACAGGACGCAGTTTTACCGGTATTTACAAACAAAACTGAAGGAGTTGGCTCGATGGGACACACAGATCCAACAATGAGTAAATTCTTCATTAAAGACGGAAACCCAATATTATTCGGTGAATTCTTTAGCGTCATAGTTGAAGCCCACGACGCAAACGGTCGTCATCGTGTCCAATGTGGTGACTTTTGGGTTGTTTCAAATGCAAATAGATTTGCTACTGCAGGAAAAGTTATCGACTTTAAAAATGGAACTTATGAGATGGTTTTTTTTTCGCCGGGTGGCACGGAAAAATGCAAGAGTGTATCAATAAGAATCGTCAATAATTTCACAATGAATCATAGTAACAGACAGTACGAATGCCTTTTTCCCTCATACTTTTCACAAAAGTTATTAAGAAAGTATTCAATCGCCTCCTTTATTTCACATCTAGTTGCATCCTCGCATTTCAGAATTCTACAAACTGGCCCTGGAAAAAAAAGAAGACCTAAAAATAATAATAAAACAAATTAAAAAAAAGACATGCAACACAAATAAAATTTTGAAAATTAGTGTTTTCATTGACTTTGGTTTTTGTGCAAGTTTACTTTAGGTCTGAACTATTGATATAGGTGACATGTCTCCTAAACCCTTTGGGATTACGTACAATCATCACAGCAAAATTATGACAAATTATTACAGTTTTTTATGCATTAGAGCAGGGAACAGTGAAATTCCCTGATTAGAGGGGTGAAGTGAATGTGAATAAGAAGATCTAATTTTAATTACGATACGTGTTTTACGCTAATGGCGAAGCACTTCCACAATTGTATCACAGAGAAATGCGACGCAATTATTTGCCTAGAATTAACCACTCGGTCTTCAGCAAGGCCTGGCTGTAAAAACTAAGAGGCTTGGTGCACAAAAAATTTCAAAGAGGTTAAATTACAGCATTTGTATAATTAATACAAACAACTAATGTAAAACAAGAAATTTTTGTGACATGAAACTTTCGCGAAGTGATAAGGGCACTCCTGCGCACATTAACAATTTGGAAATATTAATGCGGGAATAAGAAAAAAAACCCACACTCATCACATTTAAAAAAAAAAAAATTAGTATTAATCTAATAATTCTTTATATGTGCCCTAACACCTGAATTTATTCATGAGATAAATACCATACAATAGATCATCTATGATGAAAATATTGTATCATGAGTTCTAGGCTAGAAAAGCCTACAGCCTCTGTCTAATGCTAGCCAAGCCCAGGCATAAGCCTGCCTATCTTCTAGGGTTTAGCTGGCCAAACACAACTAATAATTACATGATAATTATAAGATAATTATAATCCCCATTAACATACGATATTCCTAAATTTTGTGAAATTATTTTGCACATGAAAGTTTGCTGTAGCTGGTTTTACAGTATTAAACACTTTGATTGCCTTAAATATGATTTTATTAATGTAACATCTTGCACAGGAGAAATAATAGAGATGATGTTGATTTCAATTTTATATTTATTCGGATAAGAACTAGGATCTAGGAATTATGAGAACATAAGACAAACAAAGCATAACTGGAAAAACTCCCAACTTGACCGGGCACTATGCCAGCATACGTCAAGCTAGAAAATAAAGTAGAATATAAAATACAAATATCAATATTCATACTGCAATGTCCTGTAAATAATTAAAGCATTCATTTAATGTACAGTTATTGAGTTATTGTGAGGTACAATTACAACTGACATTCACATAATAATAAATGCATAAGATTAACTATGGCATAAAACTTAGTGGGAAACCCTTGGCCTGTTACCACAAAATAACACCTATATTAATAATCAATGCGTCACTACGGTACTGTATATACAAGTGTGCATATGCAACATATTTCAAGTTAACATAGATAATTGATTCAGTAGGCTTATTGACTTGCTTCAAATTATAACTTGCAAGCAAGAATCATTTAACTAAATTCCAACAGTTAACTAGTTATAACAATTAAAATGGTAATTGGCGTCATAACAATAGTTATCAATATCATGCATCATAAATAACCAATCAAAAATAGTAACATGCATAATAACAATAATCCGTAATATTTGTAATAATCAAGTAATAAAATAGTCAGCATTATGCATAAAACATAACAATCCATAATGGCAATAAAATAATAATCATAATCTAATCATATCTATAAGATGATAGCAATTCAAACTGTAATCATTTATAACACATCGTAAGAATAATAATGATCATAATAACACATCATAAGAATAATAATTAGAATGATCATACTATAACACATAATAATAATACTACGGTAACAAATAATAATAATCTATAGTCATTACTGTACACTATCATCAAATCAAGTTAATCAAACAAAGGAACACAATCCCACCTTTCATTAGCTACATTAGAACAAAATATTATTTCGAGGGGACGAAATACTATTTTGTTCTCTCTAAACGATTTCGTGAACAAAGCGCAGCGCCCTCTTGAAGCACAGCACACAATGTCATGTGATGTTATATCTACCCGTTGATAAAGTTTTGAATAATTACTGAATACTGTACTACCGATGTGTGAGGACCTTGCTGACGATTTTTTTTTATCGTTGTTGGTAATTTTTGAGTTGCGGTATGGGTCTTTATAGATCAAAAAGTATTTTCTTCCTGTCTGCTACTATTACTTTAGTTTTCCTAATGGTAAGTAACATATTTAAGTAATACAGTATTGCCATGTTATCAATGAGCAATTTTCACTTTATTCGATTTTATTTTGGCTGTTAAAATTACATCCAAGTGTTTCCATATTAAAACTACGCAGACAATACTTGTCTTGTTGGAGTAATTTCGAATGATATTAATCAATATAAACTGTTCGTTTGCATTGTGGTGTGAAAACAATTTGAAACTTGATCAATTAATAATTTGTATTCATCCCACATGGGGGGATTATGAAAAAAACAGGACTGAATACACAAAATGTAATTAAAAACATGTATACATATAAATACACAATAATAGTACAGTTTACATACAAGTTATCAAAGGCCTATACAGTAATAATATCTTACTTTATCATTATATTTCTTTGTAGAACATTTAATTGTTTATTATTCTTATTTAAGAGCCTAATACTGCAGGTTGGAACAAATGCATTTAACTTCCTTTATGCCCACACACAGGGCATTCGTATTATACCTATATATCATGGAAGAGGTCATGTTTTGGGTTTTCAAACTATATTTACATTTACCTAAAATGTATTCGTCACAAACGGATGGCAGACTACGCAATGGGCTTCCAGTTATTTTTTAACACAAATTTACTATTTTTTGCATAGCTGACATATTAAATTACCAAACCAGCGTATGAAAGAAAAGGTTATGAGGCTCTCAACTAAAGAGTTCTAAAGATCTTTTAATAGACTTATTTACTCTTAAATTCATGTTTCCTGAGTATGCATAATCCCTAGTTTCCTTTTCTAATTAAGGAATTAGCATTTAATTCCCAGCCAGGATTGTTTTCAAATTTAGTACCAAGGTAGTTGTAAAAAAATCCTAACTGGT
>NW_022688484.1:228382-230973 GCF_011630105.1 Anneissia japonica | reverse complement strand
ATATATATATATTATATATATATTATACATATTATATATATGTGTATATGTATATATATGTGTATATATATAAAGTATATTTGTACCATATTACAGACATTCAATTTGAAATAAATATAGAAAATATATGAAACAAACAAAACAATAAAGAGTAATGTAAAACATATATAAATAAATATTTATATCATCACTGATTATTCTCTTAAACTTCGAAAATCAAACTTGGGTACCAAACAGTAAAGATAAAATACAATTAAGACAACGATCTTAAAATCTCTGATAGGCAAGTTTATATTGCTATTCCAGATGAGCTTATCAATGGAAGTTCCGAGATACTTGTGCTCAGAAAAACAATTTCAACCCGTCTCCATTAATCATACTATTATTTTCAAGGTCAATCTCATCTAGGGCTTATTTGATGTAAGTTTCTTCATGCATAGAATATTTATTAACAACTATTGATCAAGGTTTACGGAAAAAGTCACAATATAAGCACATTACAATACTTGTGATAATTTTTGTTTGGTTTTGCTTTTCAGCTTTTCCTGCGTTGTTTTGTTCCACTGTTTTTGTTCTGATTTTTGTCATTTCCTGCGTTAGTCACTTTCCTGCGTTTGGTCACTTTCCGTGCTTAAATTCTCTTCGAAATTTGTGCAAGAAAAGATCATATAGGCCTATAAAAGATGTGCATATTGAAATATGACGTCATTTTGCATATTTTGAATATAATAAACGGTGATTAATGTTAACGCAATTTGTGTTTTCTTAAGCGTTTCAAACTAGCTACAGCTAAGTTAAACACAAATTGCCGTGAAACGTATGAACAATTTTCGCCCTCGATCTGCCGTCCCGATAGTTTTTTTTTTTTGTTTTTTTTAACTTTATAATTTTCTTCAGTATGATTTTATAATGGGTTTTTATGTAACTCATCCTACTATGGCAATGAGGAAAGTTTTACAAACAGACACAGTACCAGTAAGTATTTTTCTAATGATTTTTAATGGGGGTTTTGTGTGTACATTAAACATTGTATCAGTATGGCAATGAGGAAAGTTCCTATGTTCTGTTTTACAAACAGACACAGTAACAGTAAGTATTTTTCTAATGATTTCTAATGGGGTTTTTGTGTGTACATTAAACATTGTATCAGTATGGCAATGAGGAAAGTTCCTATGTTCTGTTTTACAAACAGACACAGTACCAGTAAGTATTTTTCTAATGATTTTTAATGGGGTGTTTGTGTGTACATTAAACATTGTATCAGTATGGCAACGAGGAAAGGCCTAATTTTCTGCTTTACAGACATACAAAGTCTAGTTTTTGCCGTTAATAATGATGATTATGATGATGATGATGGTGATGATGATGATACTGATGATGATGATATAATAATAACAATAATAATAATAATATAAATAATAATAATAATAATAATAATAATATTTATCAAATAAAACTGAACCAAACTGTAACCCTAATTTCCAGAAACAATATTGTATGTACCCTTTTTTCCCTCCCCAAACAATGCAAAAAATTACCCCTCCCCCTAAAAAAAAACAATAAAAAACTTAAAAATTAAACATCAAAATAAAACTAAATTTAACTCCTTATTTTCTTTCTGCTAAGTAGCAACGATGAACAACCCAAAATATAATGTATATTTAAGTCATCGTTTGTGTCAATAAATTTATTATATTAGACTATATTATCAAGTAATTTTATTTACAATTTAGAAATTTCATCCGTGAGTATTTGTAGTGATGAGCAGACTAATTAGTAATAGGAAAATGACCAATATTCTCGTTTGAAATTAGATTGCATGGGTACATTTTATTACAGTAAATAATAGTTTTAATTGATAATAGATTTTCTTTAATAATACAGTAATATAAATAATAACATACATATGACATATAAGTTAAGAAGAAAATAAGGAAGCATTTATTAATATTGAGGAAATCATATTTTATTTGACGAATACAAGTAATTTCTATTTATTTATTATTCATGTATAAAGGAAACGCCAAAACAATCAGCTCGTCGCTGAAATAGATGATTTACAATGAAAATATCATTTTATCACTTGGGCTGAGAACGTTAACCTTAACAGGAATTAAGCGTCCATAAAAGCTTGGGCCAAGTGTTTCTTCTAATAAGTTAATTAGGATGGAAACTCAGAAAATTAATTCGCTGGCCTTCGGAAGAGATTGGCTCATTTTCTACACCAGGTGAATTGTGTTTTGTTTCTGTTCACCAACTATCAACTAAATTTAATAAGATTATTCATGAAACTTATAACCGTACCTTTTGATCACACTTTTTATATTGTATGCTGCAATAATTAATATCGAAATAATAATAAGAATATCAATAACAATTATCAGGAAACTGTTGGGCCCATGACTCAGTAAGCGCCAAGAAGCACTATTAAGCGACTGATGGCTGTAGGTCATTCTTAAACCCATTAAACACAACTAACTTCAGTTTATGTTTCTAATACGCCTATTTTTGGATTTATTTTGTATGTTAACGCTAATTAGTATATATATATATATAAATATACACATATATATATATATAGGTGTATATAT
>NW_022688484.1:205296-228307 GCF_011630105.1 Anneissia japonica | reverse complement strand
CATGGGTACTGGCCGACTGAAGATATATTTCTTGAAGGTTGGCATATATACTGCATAATATTCATCGGTGAAAAAAAATCAATGTTGATTTATTAGGTGGGAAAACATTTTCTAAGACGGCTTAAAGCCCAATTCTAGATAACATATAATATCATTTATATCGTCAATAAAACACATAAAATACAAGAACAAACAAGATAACAAGATAGAAATACAACATTTGAAAAATAAAAGCTTAAAAAGTCATTAAAAAAAAAAGTCGACTGGATTGCTCGAAAGTAAAAACAATTCACTGTCAGGGAGCTCTCCTTGTTAAATCCCGATTAACAAATATATTTTCTGGATCCGGATCTGTTATCATCCGAAAAAACAAAAGGATACCCGCCTCACATTTAGAGTCTTTTTTTTTATTCTAGATATGTTATTTAGCATTTATATCACATAATCCATTTCGATTTTTTTAAATTTTTTATCTTTTAGATTACTTTTAAAACTGGAAATGGGCCTAATATACTGACAAGTCAAAAATATGTCTGGCAAACTAAAGTTGATTTAATAGATAGACCTATGATCGATATGTTCCCAACATTTATGGAAACTGAAGAGAAACTCCGACAGGACGCAGTTTTACCGGTATTTACAAACAAAACTGAAGGAGTTGGCTCGATGGGACACACAGATCCAACAATGAGTAAATTCTTCATTAAAGACGGAAAACCAATATTATTCGGTGAATTCTTTAGCGTCATAGTTGAAGCCCATGACGCAAACGGCCGTCATCGTGTCCAAGGTGGTGACTTTTGGTACCCAGTTGTCTCAAATGGAAATAGATTTGCTACTGCAGGAAAAGTTATCGACTTTAAAAATGGAACTTATGAGATGGTTTTTTTCGCCGGTTGGCACGGAGAAATGACAGTGAACATTAAACTTGTGCACACAAACGAGGCTGTTCGGTTTATCCTACATGAAATATGGCACAAGGGAGGCCGAACAGTATGGGAAGGACAATTCAAAGTCGGAGAAAACATAGAGACTTCGTTATGCAGATTAGAAACAAACGGTATCTGGCAAAATAAATGTGAATACCCGAACCCGCAGGCGCTCGGTGGAAGTTTGGTGCTGCTTTGTGATCGCCCGCCTACTTTGCCGTGCTCAGCATTTTATGCTTTACACGTTAATGAACATTCTACAACAGTCGTTACAATGGTATATTCATCATTAAGAAAAACGCATGACAATTTTTTTACAAGGTGAGTGAAGATATCCACAAATTTGTCCATTTAATATTTTGTGTCCTTTATGTTCCGTCTTTGTTGATCTTCTCGAAAATGAATACAGGTCTCCCTCCAATTAAAGACCACTTTTGAGATCGGGGTTTTGGCGGTCTTTAGAAGATTTTAGAGTTTAATGCTTGTATTTAAAGACTGGCTCTATTTTGTCTTTATTTTCTCCTGAGGGAAATTAAGACATGATATATTAAATATAAAGATGGTTTTTCCAAGGTGTTTTAAAATAGATGTATCAGTAAGTGTTGCTGTTGTAAATCCATATAAAAATTTTTTTTGCTTTCCAAGGTGTTTTCAAATAGATGTATCAGTAAGTGTATGTTGTTGTAAATCCATAAAACACCGGGTAACCAGACACCAAGTCATGTGCTCGTTCTCCCTTGTACTACTAACACTGTCCTGTAGACCTACACAGAGAACATTAACATTTGAGGCATGTTGTGGCGAAATTGTTAAGTTCCGCACAGTCCAGTATTGAGTAAATGAGCTATAAACTATGGGAGCTAAAAAATTGCCTAAAAATCCAAATTTGTTTTTCACTATAGATCAACAGTTTAATGTCTTATTAATCATGTCCCTAAGTATTAGTTCTGGAAGTGGTTAACAAATTGTTTATTTAACGTTATTTTTCATAGTTCATTCTATTAAACAATGTATGCACAAATAACTTTGAAAGGCAATTACTCAAAATCCTGTTTATATTAATACTCTAAGAGTACTGTACTTTCACTTTCCAATAACTTTGGCTTGAAATGTCCAATTTGAATGAATGACCCCTCATTTTAATGATCACATACTCAGGTATCTAAAAATACCAATAACTTGAATTTCAATTTTTGCTACAACTTAGCCATTTTGCCACAACATGCCTCATTTATGCTGTGTATTGCTTTGATGTATGTATTGCTTTGATGTATGTAGTTTATATAACAAAAGCATTCAAAGAAAAAACTCCACTGAAATTATGTATTTTTAAAATAGTGCAGGGAAATGTTTCAACTGAATAACGGTAATAGTCTGTTCTTTGGTGTCCGATTAAAATTCATTTAATGAAAACCAACGCTAAAATTGAGAAATTAAGAAAATAATATATGATACTGTATATTAAATTGTTAAGATGTTTCATTTCAAGTGTTTTAGGATAGATATAAAGTAATTGTTCTGCTGTTTTTGTTTTAATTTTACTTTTCTTGGTACGGTAGCCAGTCATGTTAATTAAAAGGGTCTTTAAATGGAGGGAGAAATGTAATAACATCAAGCTGAATATTGCACTATATTCTACTTTCCACAGCATGATATTTATCTTTTATTTATTGATGTACCATCTTTTTAAAAAGTTTTATGGATAGCATAACTGACGTCATGTTATGTATGCATGATTTTTGTATGACATTTTAGAAATTGTTTCTTTTCAGTAAAAATAATTTCGCACGATTAGAAAATGGACCAATTCAACTGAAAAGTGAAACAAGTAAGAATTTCATAAATACTATTTTATCTAAACATTTAAATTACTGTGATTATTATTTATATGTTAATACCAATACAACAACGGGTTTGATCAAAAGCCAGTCGTCTAAAATTGTTGTTTGTTTAATTTTTTGACACAATTTATGTATCTAATTACTTAATAGATGAAAGCTTCGACATAGTCGACTCCGTCATTAAATCACTAAAACTACAAAAATGCCGACCGGATGTACCAGAACCTTTGAGTGATGGATTCTGGGAAAACAAAACATGGCACTCATTTTCATGCAATACAAAACAATGGACACGCGATGAGATCAAAGATTGTGTTAAAGGGAAGAAGCTATTTTTTATGGGAGATTCAACGTCGCGGCAGTGGTATCACAAGTTACTTGTTTTATTAGGATTTCCCCTTCCAGAAGATATGGCACAGACAGCAATGCATCTACAGAGCGATATTATAAATATGACTTTTATATTCCATTCGTACATTGTCAGTAAAAGACTGGAATTGGAAAATTTTGCAAACTTCGAGGTTGATCAATTAGATTATTTGCCGAAAGACACATGTGATTATATCATTACAATAAGTCCCTTCGCCCATTATGAACATTGGACAAAGGAGGCATATATAACTCGTCTTGAAAACATTCGTACAGGAATATTCAAATTCAGAAAAAGATGCCCAGAAGCAGTTTTTGTTATCAAGGGCTCACATGCGAGACGAGTAAAAACTGAGGAGAAGAAAGAAATAAATGGGTACTTTACAAGTGATTTGCTCTTATATCAGTTTCGAAGACTCTTACGTGAGACATTCTCAGGAATGAACGTTCATTTCTTAGACATTTGGGACATGAATCTATCGTACTACACTCCCAATACAGTACATATGCCACCTGATGTCATATTACAAGAACTCTTTATGTATTTTTCTCATGTTTGTCTGCAATAATGCTTTTGCAATTGAACGATCATAACTGAAATGAACATGTTCTTTGTTTTTATAAATATTTACGGATGTTTTGAATCTTTCTAAACTGAAAACAGATTGAAAGGCAGTTTGTAGAAATGTGACGAGTAAAGTGATTATCAAAAACAACACGTCGGAGCTCTATGAAAAGTGAATTGTAGAAACCACAAATGTATTGATTGACTTGAACTGAAGATTGCACATCATTCCAACAAAATTTATTTACAGAAATGCCGTAGCCATGATTTTCAGACAGTGCGAGACAATATCAGGGTGGACCCACTTTACGTGGAAATTCAAATAATGTGGACCGATTTTCTTAAAAGTTAACCCTTTTTACGCAAAAAATATGAAAAAGTTAACCCATTTTCTTAAAAAAAAAAAAAAAAAATATTGTGTGGGACTGTCCCAATAGCTGGCTACGGCATTTGATGTTCTTCTAATGTCAGATAGACCGCTGCTTTTTTTCTAAAGAAAATGAAAGTTTACGTCAGCAGCACAGCGTGTGGAAATATAAGTTATTTCGATATTTTCCCTACCTGAGGTGTTATTATTTCTAATAATGTAATGTAAAAAGTTTATCAAAAATGAATTGTGCAATGAAACACTTGAGTCATAAAACTATCATACCAGTTATGTTAATTTATTTACATTTTTAATGTTGATTGTGCATCCTAAATAAAAATGATAAAACTAATACTGTACAAAAATAGTTATTACATTGTTTGTGTCTGTATGATTGCGTGTCAAATCCTGATTAGGGGAAACTTTTTATTTATTTTTTCTTGCCCACCCATGAAGTGCGCCCCCTTGAGTTTCCGCTGCCGAACGTAAACACAGTAAATGCCGAAAGCTTGCTAAGCAGGGAGACTGTCTTTTCTGTTTTATATAAAACAAATATTATGTTTTAGCTAAGTTATGTCCGGTAGCGTTATAGTTAAACATGAAACCCCGATACCTGAAAACAATGGTAGAAAATTGGCGAAAACCGAAGACATGAAAGCTAGGCCTAGTAGTAGCAGCAGAAAAAACGTCAGTAGGCCACACTGCAATCCATTACCTGGAACGCGTGGATGTGGTGATATGTCAAGTGCAATTCCTACTAGGCCTAGGCCTAACGTACATAGCGATGGTAATGGTACCTTGGCGCATTTTTACTTTGACAAAGAACGATTCATATTCTGGACCAGTTTCTTCTTTATGATAATTTTAGCCTTTGGGACAAGATTGTACAAATTGGATGAACCCAAACATGTATGGTACTGTAAAACTAAGTTTTTTTTTTTAAATATTTCATTGTTTTGTTGTTTATGTTTTATAGGCTAGGCCTATATCATTTTTTTTCCCTTCAAAATCATGTTAGAGGTTATGGTTTACTTTACTTTATGGAATACAGTATGTGATCGAAGATTGTCATTTATTGTTGTGTAGCCCGTAGGTGTGGCATTTTAACTTTTTTTTATTTATACATTTTTGGGAGTTGCTCATTAAGGACTAACAACAACTCGTCAGTAAAGAGCACACAGCGACCGATTTTTGAATGGTGGCGGCATTTTATTAGCTCCCTGAAGGAGCGAAGCTCTCGGGTGGCTATTGTTTTTTTTTCCCATGTTCTTCATCATGCTGTTGTTGTTGAGTAAACTGTTTGTTACCACAACAACTAAATTTTGGTAAGTCCGATTTGTTTCAAACTTGGCAGAATGCAAGATCCTATTGTTTTTGGTAGATGTGTAATACGCTAATTGTGTGAAGGATGGAGGGTCCACCTCAGTCCCACTATGGTGGGATTATGACACCTATAGATGGGGGAGTGGTATATATTCACCCGTCTGCCCAGTCGCATCAGTAAAATAACTATCCACCCACCAGTGGGTTGGATAAGATAAAAACGTTTATCCACCAGGCAGAAAGGTAGAGGGCACCTTATCTGGCCCTTCTGTCGTGTGTAATAGCCTGTTTTCCACTAGGCGTCAAATTTATTTGTGCTAATCGGAAATGTCGGAATGCGCAAGCGCATTTACATTTCTGTTGGAGATTTTCACTGAACAGTAAAATCAGTAGTTCAAACCAATAAGAGCTCAGGGAAGCAAACTGACGCTTTCGATTCGTGCGAATAAATTCACGTGCGAATAAATTCACATGCAAAACAGGCACAAGCCTTGGCCTCATGATGGTGAACGCACCAAAAACATCGAGTAGTGAAGCTATTATTGCTCTAGGTCAAAGTTCAATCCTTTTGACGAATTCAAGGTGAAAGTGAAAGAACATCGCTCAGTAAAACAAGGTTTGGGTGCTCCTAATTTAAGATCATGTGACACAGGAATTTGCAGAGTTATTGAACTCACTGGCATGACAATTTTAAGAATCAAGAAGTGGTTGCTCCTCATCCATCAAGAGGATTCCCTTTTGCTACTACAAATACAAGATAGTGACAACGTGGACGTCTTCGTACACATTGCATTCTCGGTTTCAAAATGGTGTGAGCTGCAAAACAGAAGAAAAAATACATAGTACAGTATATCAAATCGACACAATGACTGGGTTCCAGTCCAAACACTTTGTCTTAATCAGTGAAAATGCTTAAAAATAAATCGATTTTGGCACCAATGGTGTTCCATATTACTTATTTGCATTGTTGTGGTAAATAACTACTGACTTATTCAAAGGTACTGTATTATTATTGTTAAATTTTTGCTTGGTAGTTCACTGCGAGTGGTAAAGGTTTGTATTTTTCGCGATGGCCTAACAAATACTGTACATACCACCCCATATCTGTTCACCCGACGGACGGCCAAAAATCCTTTTTTGGCTGGAAATGGCACTCACAGACTTAAAATTTAAGTATAATTTTTTTTTTCTCCATTAAAGAGAAAATTACAAGTTTATGGGGAGGGGCATGGCACCCACTTTAATCCACCAATGGATATAATATTATATCTGTCCTATAGTCGATGCCAGAGACGCATTATGCTGTTAGTGTTATGTATCAACAAAGCCCTTTTGGGTCAAGGACCCTATGGTTAGGCGGGGGGTCAGCCCGGGGGCCCTGCTGACTGCCGCCTGAAAGCTTATAGGCGTTACACCACTGGCAACCATAGCCTATATATATTAATCCATTTAGATTAAAATATTTTACAGTTTGAATCCATGAATATGATTTTAATGAAGATTGATTTTTTTTTTCACAGTTGGGATGAAACACATTTTGGCAAGATGGGAAGTTATTATATTAATAGAACATTTTTCTTTGATGTGCATCCACCTCTGGGAAAGGTATGAGTTTCTATATCTTAACATGTTACATATACACTGTATATAATATATGTGTACGGTATGTATGATAAATAATTTAACATTATATTCTTCGCAAAAGTAAATTGGCTATATTCATACACGGCAGCTAATGGGTAGCTGGATTCAGTAAAGATCCAGCTCACCCTTGCATTTATACTGTACATACAAAAAAATCCCCAATCCGGATATCAAGAAAGATGATGGTGGGATCACTGGCCAATAGGAAACTGGAAATTGGAAATTCGTATGTGTGATTGGTTAATGATTTCTTTCTTTAATCTTAGACCAGTACAACAAAATTTTATGATTAAATATACATTTTTTGACAAGAGCCTGGTTTTGCTAGAGTCAGTCACATGATTAAAATTATTCTTTTTAATTGGTGCCTACTACTTCAGTATAAAGGCCAGGAAACAAACAGAAAGCGTTTAATTCGCAGATGAACATGTTGCTATCAACATAACTCTTCAGTAATCTATTCTTATTCCAAAATTCCACCAATCAGCAACCTTGATTGTTATTTCCTCCTCAGATGCTAATTGGCCTGTCAGGTTTTCTATCAGGATACGATGGAAGATTTTCATTTGAAAAACCAGGAATCAAATACGAAGAAACTGAATATCTTGGAATGCGACTGGTAAGGCTTGTAGGAGCATGTGGCACTGCGTGAAAGGTGTTGACTTCTGATCGTGAGTTCGAGACCAACACTCATTGCACTGTTTGTGTCCTTGGGCAAGGCACTTTACTTGCGTTGCCTCTCCACCCTGAATTATAACTGAGTACTTGGTAGGATGGTATGGCACTGAACATATGGGTTGTGTGCATAAAGCAGCATGACTAGGGATACTCCCCAGGGAGCATTGGGGCTCAGGTCTTATTGGGTAACTGTAACTGAAGTCAATTATTTATAAATAGGGTCTGTGGTAATATGTTCAAATATCACCTTATATTTTGTGTTTTTTTAAAGTATGGTACTTTTCTTCATTCCCAATTCAGGCTGTACTGCAATATAATTAGTATATTTTTTTATTTTGCTTTATGAATACAGTATACCAAGGTATATTATTTGTTTATTTATTTGGTATTTATATAGCACCTGGAAAGCGCCTTGTTTTCCATGGTCATTGACTCCACATTCTCAAGTGTTGCTGCCATATTGGCGCAGTACTATAGCAGGTAACCCCACCAGGTACGGATTTAGATTCCTAAGTGGAGCGAAGCAATGCATAAAAGTGTTTTGCCCAAGGACACTAGTGAAATAAATGTTGAAGAAATAAATGTTGAAGAAACTTAAAGCGCATAGTGATTTATTGAAGCCAAACTGCTTCCACAAGTTTATAAGTATTACATTATTAGTACATGGAAGATTATCATAAACAGTTAAGTTTAAAAAATTAAGTTTAAAGCTGAATTTTTATATCAATATGAGAATAATTTTAAATTGTTTTCCATAGTTCAATTTGTTTTCCCTTCAGTTTTGCAGTTTGCTAGGCTCCAGCATTATTCCTTTATGTTTTGGTATTGTGTGGGAGATGACTCATTCTTCAACAGCATCTACATTAGCTGCATTTATCATCATCTTTGGTAAGTGGATCCAATAGCGGTCAGTGTTGGATCTAGGAATTCAAAATACAGGGGCCCAGTTAGCGTCTTTCACAGATGGAGGGTTTAGACCACCCTATCCCCACCATGGCTGGTGCTGAGGTAAGAAAATTAATGATTATGGCACTCTCAGACTTAAATTTGAATATCTTTTTATTTTTTCTTATAATTTTGAAAAATTTAGGGGGGCCCAGAGACCAACACATTCATTGACACAACATCCTTCTAGGTACCTAGTCTGTTGTTTTCAGGGTGGGTAAATTTTCAGATTTTACAATTTGCCTGTAATGTCAGGTCCAGGCTGCTGCTGTTTTGCAACCCTGCCTTTGGCACCAGCCTCACTGGATCACTTTGTCCACACTAAGTTTTATGTGACAAATACATCAGACTGTAAAGTGTTTAAATTGCGTGGATGATACCTCAAAAACCAGGTGTACAGAATCGTAATTAGTACATTATACATTGTTTATATTTAAGGATTAGGTCAATGCCTAATTTTAGGCGCCTTATTTTTAGAAAATGCACCGACAGATTTCTATAACAAATCTTGCATGAAAGATACATTTCCCGCGCAGACCCTACTATACAGTCGGGTAAAGACACATATGATTTGTTTTATTTGATATGTGTGAAACAAGTCAACAACATTAAAACATTCTTTAGTCAGATAGACCATATTTTGATAATGTGCCCATAAAGAAAAGTGATGTCATTTACAGTAAGCCCAACCACCTTAAAATCTCAAAAGTTTATAGTCATTTTTATTTAGGAGAAGCCAAAATACTTGACATATTTGAAATAAGCTTGAAAGCCCTGTCTAAATTATAAAATTTTCTTTGACTAAAAACCTGTTATATGCCCATATATAGTCATGATGTGTCTATATATGGTCGTGATGTGATGTCATCATGACCATATTTAGGCATGCGACAATTTTTTGTCAAATATAATTTGATAATCTGACTTTGCTTTATGATTCAATTTTTTATTTATTTTATTATATCTATACCACATCAACAGCGATATATTGCCACTTACAGGATGGATAAAATATAACAATATAAAAATATATGCAGAATTAAAAATATCAATATTTCATGGATGTTACCTAAAATAAGATTATTATAAATACCAAGGCTACAGTATTGTAAAAATTATCAATGTCGATACCATAACCAAAGATTTTGGTATTATTGTTACCATAGTTGACAATGAACTTTAGAATTAGGCCTATGATAACATAACATCCGGACCAATAAACCTTAATTTTTTTTTAATGTAATATGATTTCCCCCCACCCCCTTTTCTCAATTTTTCATTAAAATGCGCACATTTGGCAAAGAGTGATAGATAGTAAACATTGTAGGTGACTGTAGGAAGGCATCAAAATATTAGATAGATAGGGTTGGCTGGTATGGTAAACTCTCTGCACAGTTTTAATTACAATGGATCTGCTTATCTGTCTTTGACCAATGCAATATACTTTTATATATTCATTTAGACACCGGGTGCCTCACTCTATCACAGTACATTCTACTGGATCCGATTTTACTGTTCTTCATCACTATGGCAACATATAGCGCTCTGAAGTTCAAAAGTTTGTCAAACTCACCTTTCTCTTTTCAATGGTGGTTCTGGATGGCTACCACTGGATTATTTTTATCATTCTCGTTCAGGTAAAAATTTGATTTTTAGTGCTTATAATTATAAAATCTTCAAATAATTTTGCTGAGGAGATTTTATGGTTTCACTGCTGTTTGTCTGTCTGTAGCTATGTCTGTCTGTTATTAGGTCTGTCTGTCAATGTGTGTTTGTCTGTTGTTTATTCTATCTTTAACAGGATTTAGGAACAACTAACTAATGGATCATCATACAATTTAGTGGAATGATAGTCTAAGGAAGAGGTGATAAAATTACTCGGTATAGCTGTTTTAGTGTTACGATTGTAATGCAATTTAAAAACTGATAGCCTTTATTTCTATTTATTTATAAAATTTAATTATCTAAAAAAAAAACTAAGATTTTTTTTTTCGATTATAATCTTTGTCTAATATAATAATAATAATAATACTAACTAGACTTACCATGTCTGTTTGTACAACAGAACATAGGGCTTTCCCTCATTGCTATACTGAGTTAAAATTGCAAAAAAAAAAGTCGTTAAAAAGCATAAAGTAAAAAAAAAACACAGAAATCCAAAATACTTATAGTACTAAACAGTTATGAAGTAAAAAACAACTAATTAATGAATCATCTTAGAATTTTAGTGGACTGATAGTTATGGATCTAAGGAAGGGGTGATAAAATTACTTAGTATTAGGCACAGGGGTGAGGTACGCACTCTATATAATCCTGTTCTGATGTTACGATTGTCAGAGTTTGTACACATCCTTAAATTCCTTGAATGTCCTGGGAAAAAAAATTTCCAGGACTGGAAAGTCCTGGAAATTTATGAATGTCATGGAAATTTGACCATTTATCCAGTACTGCAACTTGCCTAGTAAACAGTAAATTAAATGAGAAACGTTCCCACAAGTAGGTTCCCACGATACTCTTGGGAGAAGCAGGTCAACTCTTTGTACACCACCAATGCAGGATTGTTATCGAAAGCACAAAGAATGTCAAATGCTGCAAATGGCCGACTGGCTGGTTCAGACAAACTTCAGTTTTGGAGTTGTTTGCCTATATTTTAGTAAAGAGGTGTTTTCTAAATCTTGTATTAATTATGTATGTAATTCTAATTCCACCTCCAAATTAGGACCATCTCCAGTTAGGGACCACCTCAAATTAAGGATCATCTCCAATTAAGGATCACCTCTAATTAAAGACCACCTCTAATTAAAGACCAGCTCAATTAAAGACCCCTCCAATTTTTTCTCACGAGCAAAACAACTACACTCAGTAAACCTCATATATTGGGACTATGTGCTTGTGTAAATCATCATGTCTGTATGTCTTGTGAAAGGGATTGGCACCTACAAGTAGGATAGTGTATACTGTATATGCTATTGACAATCCTTAAATTTTCTGTAATTTTACAACCATTCTTTTCATATCTTTCCAGTGTCAAATGGGTTGGTCTCTTCATAATTTTATTAGTTGGTGCTATGACAGTAGCTGAGCTCTGGCAGTTGCTGGGCAACGTGGCTTTATCAAAGGTAAATAAATGGTGATACGATTGTGTGGCACTATATGGATTTATACAGTGTATGATGGAAATTCTTTCAGACATTTATTTGGTCACTCGTTCATTTTCAGTCGCTGTCCTCCTTGTGTTTCAGCTAGAGGGCTGAAATGCCATTCAAGTGAGCGCACTATATCTTTGGTTTAAGCTGGTGGTACTGTGTGAAATATTGCCCATGGAGCTATACTATTTGGAAAAGAGTAGGAGATGGTGTACTGCTTGATTCACCACAGCCTGGTTCACATCGGACCAACAACATGATTTTGGACATCATGATGTTCGATGTGAACCTGCCCAAGCTAAGATCATAATCTTAGAAATCACATTAACATGAATTCCAAGATCACAATTAGTTATCATGATCTTGCGCTAACACCATGATCTTCGTATTCATGAGCTCAAATTCAACCAATTAGTGTTTCTGACTTGCTAAATCAACCTCATTAGCATACCAAAATCACGATACGATTTTCGTCATGATGTTATTGTTAGACAGACAGAATGAAGTTGAAGGTGAACTGTCTAATCATAATGATCTTTTTTGAGAAGTACTCTCGAATTAACCCTATCTATACAACACATATTGTAATACAGTGAATAATTAATAATTAAAAGTAAGAGATGTAGGCCTGCGTTCAAATTAGAAAATGCATCTTGTATAAAATTCAGTAATTGAATTAATAATGAATTGCACCCCGCCTACGCCCATGGTATGAGAGCCGCTGCATTAGAAGATATCCTCTGAAGTTTCTGTGTATATTTTCTCATTATAGATGGAGATAGCCAAGCATTTTTTTGCCAGAGTTTCCTGTCTGATAGTTCTTCCAGTGTTTTGCTACCTTGTCATTTTTTTCATTCATTTTAAAGTACTAAATCACAGGTAAGTAAAAGGTGGCGTATCATGAAACATACTTGTTTCTATGAATACAGTTCGCCCTCCAAATTGAGATCACCTTTATAACCTAAAAACTTGTGGTGGTCTCGGGCTTCGGTCTCTTAATTAGAGGGTTAGCTTTGTGTTAAGTTTATTTGGGTTTTGGAAAAGTGGTCTAGAATTAGAGGGGCTTCAGAATTGGAGGTTGCACTGTATCATAGATAACATTGTGTACAATAATGTATTTGGAAATTGGATTTTGAAGACTAATGCTGCTAATAATGTAGTTGATTGTTTTGCTTTATTTTTATCGTTAGATTATAGTTATGGTTATTTTATTATTATTATTATTATTATTATTATTATTATTATTATTGTTATTTTTGCAGTTTTTGTTATTGATATATGTATTTCTATTGTAAAAATTATAATAATTTTTTTAACAATTTATTATTGTTATTTTTGTAACTATAATATTCTTTTCATTTATATTATTTATTATTGATATTGTTTACATATTTCTGGTGCACTGTGCTAGTTTATTTTCAGTAGATTATCTTCATGTTTTCATTGTTTTGTTTCTAAATAGTGGAACTGGGGATGGATTTTATAGCTCTTCATTCCAGTCAAGTCTTATTGGAAATAACTTATATCAAGCTCATATGCCTGAAGGTCAGTATACCTTTAATCATGATATCCACATAATGTAAATTGGATTTACACACAAGTTGCACATAAGTTACTTATAATTAGCACATATGTAATACATAAGTGACATATGTAGCAGATAAGTGAGACTTAAGTGGCAAATAAAGTGGCACAAAGTTGCACATGAATGCCACATAAGTTGCACATAATTCACACCATATGTTGCACATAAGTTGCACATAGTGACATATAAGTGGCACATAAATTGCACATAAGTTCCACATAAGTTGCACATAGTGGCATATAAGTGGCACATAAATCGCACATAAGTTGCACAAAAGTTGAAAATACAGTACGTGGCACATAAGTTACACATACGTTACACATAAGCCAAAGCTACTATAACAAGCGACTTCCAGTACTTTGTTTGGGAATATTTCAATTTTATTTTATTAATTTTATTCAACTTTTACTGGCAAATATATAAAAAACAATAACAAAATATACAAACCAGTATATGGCAAAAACAGAACAGGTGAGCAAGCACCTCTACAAAGCTGCCTTACCACCAGAGATACATCTAATTAAAAATAAACAAATTATATTAAAAATAAAGATTGATCTTATATTTTTACACACTAACATATTTAGCATGCCTTACCACCAGAGATACATCTAATTAAAAATAAACAAATTATATTAAAAATAAAAATTGATCTTATATTTTTACACACTAACATATTTAACTTGATTTTTTTTCAGAGAAGACAGTGACAAAACGACAGTGACATTAAAAATGATGATAAAGAAAATGTTTTCATTTGTTTATATAGACCTTGCGTATGGTTCAATTATCACCTTGAAAAATCAACGTGCAGCTGGTGGCTTACTTCATTCTCACTGGCATCTGTACCCTGAAGGCGTAGGAGCTAGGCAACAGCAGGTAAGTATTTGGATATAAAATCGTATGTTTCACTATAAATTTATTTTTGTATTGAAGTTGATTAACCTTGGTTATTGGCTTTACACTTTCTGCCAAAAATATTGTAAACTACCTCTGAAATTCAATTAAAATGTTGTATAGTTAATTTAAAAGATCAAAGAAATTAAAGTCCCACAAATCTCCCACTAGAGTTTTCTTCAGTATACAAGTTTCGAAAAGATGCCGAGTTGCTAACTTGGCAAACTTGGCAAAAACTTGTAGGACGAAAACCTACTACTCGTAGCAGCTTTAAACTTGTGGCTTTTCCCCGCTAAACGTTTGTGTTCTAGATGGCCAAGTCATTTTGTGTGATCATTTTTTTCTTTTTCTTTCTTTATTTTTTATTTTTTTTTAATTTCCAAAAGTGGGGAGGGGGGTGAGCCGGCCCCCAATATGCCTATGTTTGAGGTATTTTTCACATTTTTAGATATACAAATTAAGCAATTCAAATATGGAATTGAATTTTTCAAATTTTTTTAGCTAATGATACAATTCTCCTTAAACAATCAAAGGTTATCACATGAGTAGTAAGTCAAAAGAATTATCAACAAATTGATATGTTACAACTATGTATTTTTCAAAACAATGAATGTATAACGTGTCATGCAAAGTAGATTGATTGATTGATTGATTGATTGACTTTATTTGATATTCCACACATAGTACAATTATAATAAAATACAATTACAATTATTAGAAAAAGCATGAATATCAGAATAACCCATTAAGACGGCATTAATTTATATTCCACACATAGTACAATTATAATAAAATAAAATACAATTACAATTATTATAAAAAACATGAATATTAGGATAACCCATTAATTCGGCATTACAGCAGGTTGACTTATTTCCAATGGGGTCCAGACCATTAAAATCAGAAAAGTATGTGGTTTAAATTTAAAAAGGTATAATTACAAGTCAGAAAATATATAAATACAAACAGAAAGCCAACAACAAATATAAGATACATGATAATAAAACACTGCTTTGCTAAGTTTTTAGTTGTTCATTATTTATATGTAGTTGTTCTTATATGTATCTTACACTCTTTAAACAGGTCACTGCCTATACACATAAAGATGACAATAACAAGTGGTTAGTGAAACGTTTTGATCATGATCCGTCCGAAAATGATGAAGTATCATTTGTCCATCATGGTGATGTGGTTCGTCTGGAACATGTTCCGTGAGTTAACTAAAGATTTAGTGTGATATTCTAATCATGTATTTATTTAGGTTTAGTAGTTGAAAAAAAAAGGCTAACTGATAAAGATGATTATTTAACATTTTAACATGATTATTTCAAAGAAAAAATTGTTCACTTGGCATATACAGTGACACTTGGAGTCCAGTTAGTTGTGTAACAATTTATTTATTTATTTAACTATAATCCAAGGATATTAACCTTGTTCATTGCCAACCATGACTCACCCAATACGTTATGATAATGATGATTCTTTATTGGTCCTCATTGTAGTAGGAATTCAGAGATTCGGACTGGGTCCCTGGGGACCCTCAGCAGCCGCAGTGTACTGCCACCCAAATTAACTAAAACATAGCAGACACATTCGGATACAAACATTGTCCTTAATCCGCCCAACTTTCAATATGAGGGTTAATATGAGCATCCAAGCGTTCAGACTCCAATTCAAACCCAATGCTGGCCGAGTTTGAACCGGGGTCGTCAGCAAAAGAAGCAGGATCAATACCTCTCAGCCCACAGGGCTAAAATCTATAGATAAGTTATCAAATTAATTAATTAAAAACATACAAATTGGTCTCATACATATGCCAAAGCACATATATATACCAAACACTCTGATCTAACAAAAAACAATGTTACAGTACAATAAAATACAAGTTAGAAATATGTTTATTTGCCTAATACAATATTAACTTTCTACACCATTCTGCCACTCATCTGTTCCCAAAGAGCAGCTTAGTTCAGTCGGCTAATCTGGTGGTAGCCACTGTGTGTGCGCTGAATCGTGGAGATCTCTAGGTCCCCGGTTCAATTCCCATCGCTGCCTCTCCTTATGTTTCAGCTGGAGGGCTGAAATACAAGTTACAATAGCGCACCATCTTTCGGATTAGATGTTTAATCCGTTGGTCCTCTGTGCATTTATTTGGCCCATGTGCATGTTAAAGAACACAGTACACTCTGAGACAATTGTCTCCCGTCGATTGTACTGCCCAATCATCACCAGAAGAACCCAAGTGGAAATAAGTCTTCTTCTAGACTTTCGTGTGCTATCCTTGGTGTTTGCAACGAATAAATCCAATCCAATCCAAAGACTATGAAAAGAACAAAAACCTTAAGAAAATACTTAAAAATTTCCTTGATTCATTTACAACATTTCTGCACTATCTTAAATCTTAGGTCTTACATTATAGTCCCACTCCTTAGCGGTATTGTAATGCATATCAGACGGTCCTCTCCATTTACTTGTCCCCACACCTCTCTTTATTTTAAGATGAATTGCTTGCTTTTGCAGTATTAATATTTCTAAATATGATGGAGTTGACTGACATTGTGTTGTTTTATGTTCTAGATTTTGGCAATAAAGACTAAGAACAATATGAAAGAAAGTAATTGATGTGGTTTTCCAGATTCTATCACTATAATAACTTTAATAGATACATTAGTATTGTTTATTGATCGTCAATTCTTTTTCTTTATTTTTAGAACTCGTAGAAATCTTCACAGTCACGTAGAACCTGCTCCGGTTACAAAACGACATCAACAAGTTACATGCTATGGTACGGTAAGTATAAATAGCATCGTACATTTGATATGACCAATTGCGAACATTTAACACTGAAACCCTTTCAGTGCTCACTGCTAGCAAAGTAAATTGTCATGGAGATCACTGGCCACCACTTGTACCCAGGTCTTCCTAGGCCTTTCTCTACCTTTGGACCCCTCAACCTCCATCACCCAACACTTCTTGACCCAGTTATTGTTATTCATTCTTTCAATGTGTTGTGTAGCATCACTAGAAATATCTTCCACCTTTACTGGCCAGGTTTCACTGCCATAGAGCATCACAGATCGAACACAGGCTTGGTAGAGGGTACCTCTCCCCTTGAGGGAGAACGAACGAGGTGTTAACAGGGGCAAGAATTCACAGAATAGAAATGACTGGAGGAAAGCTATCATAGTGAACATGCCAGCATGGATTAATTACAAACTTTAAATTGATAATTTTTTTTTAAATAATAGTTTGGAGGGCATTGGAAGGAGTAGAATTGCTCAGTGGTTTAGATGCTTGCCTTCTGATCCCAGGGTCCTGATTTCAATTCCTGTCACAGCAGGACTTTTTCTCACGACCAAAAACAACTCCACTCCCTAAGCCTCAATAAGAGACTTGGTTTATAAAGCATCATTCTCATCCTGTAAGTGGCGAGTGTACTTGCTGTTGGATGTGAGAGAAATAAAAAAGAAAAAAAACCAAAAAAAAACAGTACCCTAACCCTAAATGACCTCACAATAACTGCTTTATAAGTCAACAGCTGTCTATTGGGCTAGTCTTTTTCAGCTGAAATTTTACACTTTTTGTGCCTCAGATATTAATATTTGGACCAAGTATAAAAATAATTAATTGTATTGAAATTTAGCATCAAAATGTTTGTTGGGCCTAGTCTACATACTCTAGGCCTTCTATTGTGATGACTTAGGCCCCAATACAGAATTCTCTGTGAGGCCTATAGGCTACAGCTATGTAGAATAGCTAAACCTGTAGGCCTCTTCTTTGTATTTTCTGGTCCTTGTATATAACCTCCCCACCTTCCCACCCACAAAAGAAGTTTTTGTTCAATGGAGCAAGCTTATATCCAGGGTTCTGTAGTAAATCTTAAGGATTCTTCTGTATGTGCTTAATAATGCAATATTTGTAAAGTGTGTATTAAAGTTAAAAAATAACTTGTCACCGGCGCTTAGACAAAAATTGAAAAACAGCTGCAGAAGAACAAAAAAAAAAAGAACAGAAAACAGATTAGTTAAAACTCACTGCTTAAGCAGTTAGTTTTGTTCTTTAACTTCTGTCGTTTTTTGTCACTGTATAGAACGGCACAGGCGATGTGAACGATGTATGGCGAGTTGATATTGTTAACGGTCAGGTGGGTGACCGTATTAAAACTGTGGTGACGAAGCTGCGGTTGATCCACTACACCACCGGATGCGCCTTGCACTCGCACTCCAAGCAGTTACCAAAATGGTAGGTAACACTGGTACTCCGTAAGCATCTATAAATAATGTAGTACAGTGTTAAGGCTTTGAATTAGAAGAGCAGAGGTTCAAGTCAAAGGCTTGTCAACTATTTGTATTTTTTTTTTTTTTTGGCAAAGTATTCTTTTTATGTTCGGTCATTTTTGTGTACCTGTCAATGCACTGAATACTCACTACACCATTTATATATGAACACACTCCATTGAGCTGAATCAATTACATAGAGTGTTGACTGGGTGATAATATGAATTTTTTACTGGAGGGTAATGGATTGGGGGTTTTAAATTGAGATGATATCTTGACACTCGCATGTAATTGCCCTGCAATTTTTGCTTAAAATAGATTTGACCCAAGCAGTCTCCTACAATTTAGGGCGATGAAAACTTAAAGACTCAACGTGCGCAGATGACTGTGTGAAGTCATTATGTTCTTGAAATTTACACTTGTTGGCAATAGTTGTTCCCAGTGCAGTAATTTTTTCCATAGGGCCACAGAACTTTATCATTAATATATCAGGGGATAGGCTAATGCTTTAATCCAAGAATACAGTAGTTTAAAGTGTATTGGAATAAATTTATCTTAACTGCTCATATTTTGTAATTACATCTTGCAGCATTGCATCTTTCTAAAGCTGAATTATTTTTTTAATATTATATTTAGGCAAGTTTTATATGAACTATAGCATAATGCCAGGGCACTCTTGATGGCATAGACTTTATGCTGTTCATAAACTACTGTACTCTTTTGGACATGTCAGTGTCAGTCAATCAGTCATTCAGTTTGTTTTTTAATTTAAGCTAATCAATCAGCTAATCAATCAATCGGTCAGTTTGCTAGTTTGTTTTTTTATCAAATCTAGTCAGACAGCAATCGTCAGCCAATCAATTATTTCAGTCAGTCAATTAAACACTATATTACTTGTAATTCTATCGAATATTATTGTTTTAGAGCAACAGTGGTCTGAAACCGAAAGAAGGAGAAATTACTTCAAGACCTTAGCAGCTGTCTCTTATACACATCTAGATGTGTATAAGAGACAGATCCACTACACCACCGGATGCGCCTTGCACTCGCACTCCAAGCAGTTACCAAAATGGTAGGTAACACTGGTACTCCGTAAGCATCTATAAATAATGTGGTGCAGTGGTAAGGCTTTGAATTAGAAGAGCAGAGGTTCAAGTCAAAGGCTTGTCAACTATTTGTATTTTTTTTTTTTTTTTTGCAAAGCATTCTTTTCATGTTCGGTCATTTTTGTGTACCTGTCAATGCACTGAATTCTCACTATACCATTTATATATGAACACACTCCATTGAACTGAATCAATTACATAGAGTGTTGACTGGGTGATAATATGAATTTTTTACTGGAGGGTAATGGATTGGGGGTTTTAAATTGAGATGATATCTTGACACTCGCACGTAATTGCCCTGCAATTTTTGCTTAACATAGATTTGACCCAAGCAGTCTCCTACACTTTAGGGCGATGAAAACTTAAAGACACAACGTGCGCAGATGACTGTGTGAAGTCATTATGTTCTTGAAATTTACACTTGTTCGCAATAGTTGTTCCCAGTTCAGTAATTTTTTCCATAGGGCCACAGAACTTTATCATTAATATATCAGGGGATAGGCTAATGCTTTAATCCAAGAACACAGTAGTTTAAAGTGTATTGGAATAAATTTATCTTAACTGCTCATATTTTTTACAGTTAAACTTTATTATAATCCTGTGTTAAACTTGGCCATTGTCTTGCTTGTGTGTGAATGGCTATAGAAATAGGAATTAAAACTTGTTCAAATTGTTGTAAATCTTGTTTTTTTTTTTTTATTTTATTTATAGGGGCTGGGAGCAGATGGAAGTGACATGTAACCCACATAAGAGAGATATAAAAAATATATGGAATGTAGAGGATCACTTCAACCCCAAGTGTAAGCTAAGTATTAATTTCTAAAAAAAATTCTGGCGCATCGGTAAGGTGTTTTTGGGCTTCAAAATTGAATAATCAAGTGGTCGAGTATGAGGATCGTCATTTTTATATGATGTAAATTAATGTATGCTGTTAGTTTTTAGTCAATGGATAGCAGTAAATACAGGTTCTTTAATTACAGGGTCTTTAATTAGAGGTTGACCTGCATTACATTAAATTCAGGTCTCCCTCCAATTAAAGACCACTTTTGGGACTGAATTATCCATGGTCTTTAGCAACTTTGGTCTCTAATTAGAGTAATAATAATAATAAAAGATATTGATATGGGACCACAGGAAAGTGGTCTTCAAGTTGCGTTGGTCTTTAATTGGAGAAAACTTTAATTAGTGGAAGACCTGTATTACAAACTGGAATGGAGACACATATTTTCCATATTATTTATAGCACTTTTATTATATCCTAAATGGAAGACCACTCCATACAGTGTTTGTATATGGCATATATTGTAAAGTTTGTACTTGTTTTCTCCACAGTACCAAACGTTAGTTTCGAGCTGTTTGCACCTTCATTCCTGGAAAGTGTACTGGAGTCACATGTCGTCATGGCACAGGTGAGAAAATAATCAAAACCTGGAGATTTGTCCCCTTTTATGAAACATATACTCGTAATTACATCTTGCAGCATTGCATCTTTCTAAAGCTGAATTATTTTTTTAATATTATATTTAGGCAAGTTTTATATGAACTATAGCATAATGCCAGGGCACTCTTGATGGCATAGACTTTATGCTGTTCATAAACTACTGTACTCTTTTGGACATGTCAGTGTCAGTCAATCAGTCATTCAGTTTGTTTTTTAATTTAAGCTAATCAATCAGCTAATCAATCAATCGGTCAGTTTGCTAGTTTGTTTTTTTATCAAATCTAGTCAGACAGCAATCGTCAGCCAATCAATTATTTCAGTCAGTCAATTAAACACTATATTACTTGTAATTCTATCGAATATTATTGTTTTAGAGCAACAGTGGTCTGAAACCGAAAGAAGGAGAAATTACTTCAAGACCTTGGCAGTGGCCTATTAATTACAGAGTAAGTTAAATCTTCTGCTGTTTTTTATTAATTTTTTTAAACCACTTCAGTTTTGACAATTTTAATAGTGTAGATAATTAATTAATTTAAGTTTTAGTGTCTGGATATTATTTTTATCTTTAAAAAAATTCAAATTTAACGTATGCTTGAAATTTTCATAGTTCTGTCATAACGTCGTCTTCTGGATCTGAGTCACTATGTTACTTCTGCGTTTCTCAATGGATTCCCTTATCTATCGAGTAAAACACTCACTATTATTTTTGAGTTAGCCGAGTCCGGTTGATTGTGGACCACCACATGGCCTGTTATTTGGAGATTTGTGTAACTCGCCTGTTTAAGAGAGTTGAGCGGTTTTCCCAGTTGACACCTCTTAGTTTACGTTTATGAAGGTACTTCCTGCAAAGGATTTTAGGATCCATAACTGTATGGCAACAGGGGCTGTATGGACCAGTACAGGAACCCCCTACTCGTCTCGAAAGATGTACTGGGTTATTTAAAATGCACATGAGCCAATTGTGTATGCTTGGCCTGTAGTCCTTATGCCAGAAAAATTGTTTCACCATCAGAAATATAGAAAAATAGAGCATATGCCGCTCAAACCAGCACCTATATTATGGCCGTAGGTTGCGGTGCCCCTAGCCTTAACCGCTCTGCCATTCTACTGGCTCTGTTGGTATAGTTGTCAACACCAGTGGCATATAGCTATGCACAGTCTATAAACTGTCTTAAAACTTAGTTGACTATAGTCATGATGTAGATACTGAGTCTATAATTATAGACCTTTTCTATACTGCATTCTAATCAGTTAGCTGGCTATATTTTTAAAGTCTTTTTGGAGGGGGTTATAATTTTCTATTAATTAATGAATGTGGTTCATTTTTTTTTGGTTTTTACATATGGATTTTTGTTCTAAAACATAAAAAACCCATGTCGAAATATATGACCTACATGTTTTAAACTTAATAATAACAAGTCATCGCTATAAAAAAGGCTATTGAAAGTTTCATTTGCATCAGTAATTTCACAAAAGAGATTTTTTTAATGCAAATTTGTGTTAACAAAATTAACGTTCAATACATAAGTATCAGCGATCCAAAAGCACAGTTTCTACAGGGTGATTGTTGGTTTTGATTACTTGACCTGATCTTAGTTCAGACTGTTTTATAGCAATGGTCTTACTGGGGTGACTATTAGTAAGATGGCCTATGTGATTAAGCTGGCTAAATGGACTAGTTAAGACTACCTGACTGTCTCAGTCTTAGCAATCAGCCAAGTGACAAAATTTCTTCCCATTTCACTTATGTACACATAAATGCATTTGCACAGTTTATTGTTGTGTTGGTTTATTTCATCCTAGATAGACTAATAATAACATTTTAACAATTAGTATTAACAAGCATCTGGCAGTTATTTGAATTTGTTAACAGCTATCTTGATTTATCTATATATATA